>NC_057794.1:392203107-392501499 GCF_018294505.1 Triticum aestivum | reverse complement strand
ATTGTGCATGAAAAAAGTAAAAAAAAAACAAGAGATGAAACCAGAAAGAAATAAGGAAAACCTGTAAAAGAACAAAGAAACCCAAAGAAAAACAATGAAATAAAAAAATGAAGAAGACCAAAAAGAATAAAAAACGAATAGAGAAAAAAAGCACGCGCAGTTACCTATTCCGCAAAACCCTATTGACCGGCCCATCTACCCCGAGGCCTTTGTCAACATATTGATCAAGTTTTGAGGAAATTCTTTTGGGGAAGTAAGAATGGCGAAAGAAAGGTGGCCTGGGTGTCGTGGGAAACAATTACTATGCCAAAGTATATGGGGGGGCTTGGCTTCCGAGACACACAAATGTTTAATCTGTCGATGCTTGCGAAGCAGTCATGGCGGCTGTTGCAGGAGTCAGATTCGTTGAGTGCCAAGTTGCTAAAGGCTGTGTACTACCCGGACTGCGAGGTCCTAGAGGCTAAGCTGGGTTTCCATCCTTCCCAGGTATGGCGAGCCTTATGCGCAGGTACAGAGGTTTTGAAGCAAGGCATAGTTAGGAGGATTGGCAATGGTCAAGATACTAACATCTGGAACTAAAACTGGATACCACGTGACCATATGTTGCGTGCGCTTCACCCGATATCACAAAACCCACCAGCGTTAGTGAGTGATCTAATTATCTCTGCTGAGAGATCATGGAACCAGGATACATTGCAAGATCATTTGCAGGAACCGGACATTCGGGCTATTCTGAACATCCCGTTGGGATCAGTTAATGCAGGGGATAGTTGGGCGTGGCATTATGAACGCTCTGGCCAGTTTAGCGTCCGATCTGCATATAGAATGCTGATGGAAAGTAAGAAGAGAAGGGAAGATTGGCTGGTCGGGAGAGCTGAGAACTCAAGGGTGGATGATAATAAACATAGCTGGAAGAGCTTGTGGAAGATTAATGCGCCGGGGAAGATAAAAAAATTCGCATGGCGCCTTGCCAGAAACACAATTCCAACGGATGCATTAAGACATCACCGCCATATGACACAGAGTAGTGTGTGCCCTGTTTGTAACGGAGCTGAAGATACCTGGAAACATGCTCTTATGGAATGCACAGTGGCAAAGTGTGTCTGGTCTCTAATCGATGAAGATCTGGTGGAACATCTGATAGCTTGCAGAATGACTGATGCCAAACTTTGGCTTACTGAAATGCAGGCTTCAATGGACGAGAATGGTTTTGTCAAAACGCTAGTTATCCTTTGGTCCATATGGTGGGCACGAAGAAAGCTAATTCATGAAGACCAAGTTCAGTCCCCACTGACAACATTCATGTTCATAAAAAATTATCTTGATGACCTGGCAACAATCCCATGCAACAGTGCAGCGAGGACCATAACTGTTCAAACGACAAGGTGGACTCCACCACCGGCTGGGGCTGTTAAGATTCATGTTGATGCGGCTGTTGGACGTCATGAAGATAGAGGAGCCTGTGCTGCTGTTTGTAGAGACGAAACAGGACGCTTTCTTGGTGCTTCGGTTATAGTAGTCCAACATTTGATTTCCCCGGACATTCTTGAAGCGAAGGCAAGCAGTGAGGCTCTTTCACTAGCGATGGATCTGATGTGCAATAATGTGATCATTGCGACTGATTGTCAGGGAACGGTTAAGAACCTGAAGCAGCCTTATCTTGGAAGGTCGACAGCGATTATTCATGAAATCAAAGAGAAGATTAAGACGGTGGGATCAGTTGTTTTCTGTATGAGAGTAGAAGCATGAATCTAGAAGCTCATAAACTTGCAAAGGCGGCCACCACTCTCAGTTTTGGTCGTCATTTGTGGCTGCTGGATAGGCCAGACTTAATCTGTATTCCTGAAAACATTCTGAGCTAATTTAGTGTGTTTTTTCAGCACTCAAAAAAAAAGTTACGAACTCAATAGTTGAGGAGTACTCGTTACAAAGATCACTCTCACCTCCCAGGTTGCGGCAAATGACACACTGCTTGTGCGTCAATTATCATAACCTAGGAGTTTTTCCTTTTTTTAGTAGATCCGTCTATTTAAAACGTTTTATCTTTTAAACAATGTGTCCAAATCTCAAACCGTTTTTACTGTTTGATTCCTCGCGTCGATATCTTCAAAACTAGATCCCTTGTTGATAGGTTCTGACGAAATTTTTTTCACCAAAAAACCGAAAAAAATACCAAACCGAGAGCACGGGTTTTTTCCCTTTCCGAAAGAGGCACGCTCGTACCTCTCGCGAAAACACAACCGTGTCTCCTGCGGAAGCAAAACCGTGCCTCTCGTGAAAGGAAAAAAAACAGAAAACACATTTTTTTTTCTATTTCTGAGAAGTAGGGCCGTGACTCTCGCGGAAGCAAACCCATGCCTCTCGCGGAAGAAAAAAAAAACAGAAAATGTGTTTTTTTTTATTTTCCAAAAGACACGGCCGTGACTCTTGCGAAAGCACAACCGTGCCCCTCCCGGAAGCAAAACCGTGCCTCTCACAAAAGGGAAAAAATATTTTTTTTTCGTTTCCGAGAGGCACGGCCGTGACTCTCTTGAAAGCACAACCATGCCTCTCGCGGAAGCAAAATCGTGCCTCTCACGGAAGGAAAAAAACAGAAAATGCGTTTTTTTGTTTCCAAAAGGCACAGCCGTGACTCTCGTAAAAGCACAACCATGCCGCTCACGAAAGGAAAACCACGCCTCTCACAAAAAAAATAGAAAACATATTTTTTTCGTTTTCGAAAGGCACGGCCGTGACTCTCGTGAATGCACAACGTGCCTCTCGCAGAAGGAAAAAAAATAGAAAACGCGTGACTGTCGGGAAGAAAGAAAGAAAACACGTTTTTTCGCATAATTTTTCTGACCCAAAAGGTAAGGAAGACCGGTGAAAAACCGAAACGTCGAAACCCCCCAGAAAAATACCGTTTAAAAAACCGAAAACGTGTGCGTAAAATCCGGAGGAAGCGTCCAGAGTACGCATATAGCGAGGGATTGAGAGCGCGTCAAATGACGTTGATCGTTGCGAGGCTCCCGAATAAGTGTTCGTTATAGGTGCTGTTGACAAAGTTATGTCTCGCAGAGACCTCCTCCTCAGCGCCTTGTGTGCCACAGAGAGGATCCAGTGCTCACGTGCCCTGTCCGTGGACCGACCCAACAACTCGCTCACGACGTGCCAGGTTCGTTCGCTCGGTTTTGCAATTGATTGCCCAAGGTTGACTGGTCAACCATTGATCACCAGTATGTTATCTTCTCCACAAACAAAAATAGAAATTAAAAAATTAAAAAAACGAAAAGCTTCACGAATTAAAAAAATAATTTTTTTTGAAGAAGGTTCATCGTTTTTAAAAATAGTTAATCAAATTTGGAAAATTTTCATCAAAATTCTCAAGACGTTCATCAATTGTTTTGAAAATCACAAATTTGAAAAAAATACTCGAATGTATAAAATTTAGTACATTTACAAAATATGAATATAAATAAAAAGAATAAAATAATAAATAAAGTTGAAAAGAACAGAAAGAAAAAAGAAGAAGAAGGAGAAATGCAAACACAACCGGTCCGGAAAAAGGAAACTGAAAAAAGAAAAGAAAAACAAAACAATTCGAAAGCTTCTCAATTCCAGGAAGAGCTCTCTCACGTTGCCACTTAGATGGGCTGGCCCAAGTCGGAGCCCCTTCAATGTGAGTTTGTTTTAAGGTCCTTCAATGTGAGTTAACGAAATGCACGTTCAACTGGAACACAACGCGCCAAATAGGAGTTAGGTGCCTCGCGGTAGGCGAGAAGAGCGTGAGCTCTATTTCTTGCATTCGGCAAGACCGAGGGTTCTCCGTTGAAGGGATTCGACCAGTCGGGACGGCCTACAAGCACATAGTGAAATAGAAAAATAAGGAACAAAACGAGGGCACGAGTAGATTCTAACCGTGGTCGTTTCGATCGAGCGTAGAGCCGCTAGCCACCGCGCCACTATTGACTACGTTTGCATATATTAGACGCATGCTACTTGACGTAAAACAGCGGAGTTTTTTATTTCTCCGTTTTTTATTTTTTTGTCTTTCGTTTCTTTGGTTTTCTTATTTTTCTCCAGTTTTTTATTTTTCGTCATTGTATAATTCGTTTTTCTCCATTTTCTTTTTTTCATTTTTCAATGCTTTTTTCTGTTTCCTATTCTTTTTTCCTCTTTCTTATCCGGTTTTTGTTTTGCTTTCATTTTTTATTCTTTCTACATTTGTTTCTTCTGTTTTTATTTTACGTATTTTTGGGGTTTAATATGTTTCATTTCAGTTTTATTTTTTGGTTTTCTTTCGTTTCTTCTGTTTTTCATTCGACATTTTTTATATGGCAACAACATTTTTTGAATAAGTGATCTACATTTTTTTGTATACACGTTCAACATTGTCCGAACGTTTATTCAACATTTTTTAAATAATTGTTCAATATTTTAATACTTATTCACATTTTTAAAATAATTTTTCAATATTTTTCAAATACTGGGTCAACATTATTTAATTACTTATTCAAAAAATTATAAATACTTGTTCAACATTTTTAATACTTATTCAAAAATTTCAAATACTTGTTTAAATTTTTGCATAAACTCGTTATACATTTTTTTAATTCTTATTAAATATTTTTCAAATAGTCTCTCAACATTTTTTATTACTTATTCAAGATTTTCAAATACTTGTTCAATATTTTTCAAATTCTTGTTCAATATTTTTTAATACTTATTCAACACTTTGCAAATACTTCTTCAACTTTTTTTAAATACATTATCAACTTTTTCCATACAGATTTGATTTTAGTGTCTAAATTTTGTGTATAGACGAGAATTTTTTTTTCTGTATGCATTCAACATTTTTTCTGTATGCACCTGATGTTAGCCAGCCCACCGTCCTGATGTTAGCCAGCCCACAATCCTGGTACTTCAGTTTTTCTTTTTCGGTCGTTTCGTTGGTTTGTTTGTTTTGTTGTGTTCGCTTCCTTTGTTCACAAAATTAAAAAACACATGGATCTGGAAATTCCGAATTTTGAAAGCAATTGACGAATTTGAAAAAGGCCATCAATTTTGAAACACATTTCACAGAATTTGGAAAAAAAATTCATTGGATTTGAAAAAAGTTCATCAAATTTGAAAAGAAAGTTCATTGGATTTCAAAAAAGTTCATCGAATTTGAAAAAAGTTCGTCGAAGTTGATAAAAAGTTCATCAAATTTGAAAAGAAAGTTCATTGGATTTCAAAAAAGTTCATCAAATTTGAAAAAAGTTCATCGAAGTTGATAAAAAGTTCATCAAATTCGAAAAAGTTCATCGAGTTTGAAAAAGTTCATCGAGTTTGTAAAAAGTTCTTCAAATTTCAGAAAAGGTTCACCGATTTTGCAGGAAAATTTCATAAAGAAAAAAGTTTCTCGAATTTGAAAAAAGAAAGAAAAAAGGGACAAAAAAAAGAAAAAAAATTGAAGAAAGAGGAAAAGAATAAAAACATCTAAATAGTCAAATCAAAGTGAAGTGGTCAGGTGGTTGTCGCGTCCTACTTTGAACTCGCTCGCCATTGGATCGAATCCTGGCTCGCGCACACCTTTTTGTACTTTAGAAACAGAAAATAAAAATGGGCTGGCCCAAACGCGACGGGGGTGTGCGCCCCTTAATGAAATGAGTAGTATTGGGCGCTAAAGCCGCCGAATAGGATTTGGTGAGGGAAGACGATTATATTCAGCCGGATGAAAACAGCAAATGCAAGCCTCGCGCGTTGCTCGACACGTGTCCCCTTGGCCCATCCACCGCTTTCCCCTCGAGTCTGCATTATCTCTTCGCACGGGCTCTCCTCCGGACGGGCTGGCCCAAACGCGACGAGGGGGTGTGCGCCCCTTAATGAAATGACTAGTATCGGGATTTGGCGAGGAAAAACGATTATATGTAGCCGGATGAAAACAGTGAAGGCAAGCCGCGCGCGTTGCTCGACACATGTCCCCTGGGCCCATCCACCGCTTTCCCCTTGAGTCTGCCTTATCTTTTCGCATGGGCTGTATTGGGAAACGTAGCATGCAATTTCAAAAAAAAATCCAACGCTCACGCAATATATATCTAGGAGATGCATAGCAACAAGATGGGGAGAGTGTGTCCACGTACCCTCATAGACCGAAAGCGGAAGCGTTTGACAACGTGGTTGATGTAGTCGAACTTCTTCTTGTTCCGAACAATCAAGCACCGAACGTACGACACCTATGAGTTCTGCACACGTTCATCTCGATGACGTCTCTTGAACTCTTGATCCAGCAAAGTGTCGAGGAAGAGTTTCATCAGCATGACGGCGTGGTGACGATGATGGTGAAGTGATATGCGCAGGGCTTCGCCTAAGCAGTACGACAATGTGACCGGATGCGTAAACTGTGGAGGGGGCGCCGCACTCGGCTAGGAACCAATGTTGTGTGTTCTAGCAGTGCCCCCCCCACATATATATAGGTGGAGAGGGAGAGGGGTAGCAAGGGCGCCCAAAGTAAGAGTAATCCTACTTGGGCGCCTCCTACAGGTCGGCCTCCCCTTTCCATAGGTTTCGGGAGGGGGGGAGGAAATAGAGGCGGGAGGGGAAGGAAAGGGGGAGGTCGTATCCTCCCCTTTCCTTTCCCCCTTATTTCGGCCTATAGGGGGCACACCCGCCCCTTAGGGGCTGGTCTGTGCCTCTCTTGGCCCATTAGGACCATATAGTTTGTCGGGGGTTGCCTGGACCCCTTCCGGTGACTTGATACGTACCCGATATCCCCGAAACACTTCCGGTGTCCGAATACTATCGCCCTATATATGAATATTTACCTCTCGACCATTTTGAGACTCCTCGTCATGTTCGTGATCTCATCAGGAACTCCGAACAACATTTAGTCACCAAATCACATAACTCATATAATACAAAATCGTCATCGAACGTTAAGCGTGCGGATCCTACGGGTTCAAGAACTATGTACACATGACCGAGACAGACACCTCTCCGGTCAATAACCAACATCGGAACCTGGATGCTCATATTGGTTCCCACATAGTCTACGAAGATCTTTATCGGTCGTACCGTAATGACAACATACGTTATTCCCTTTGTCATCGGTATGTTACTTGCCCGAGATTCGATCGATGGTATCTTCATACCTATCAATCTTGTTACCGGCAAGTCTCTTTACTTGTTGCGTAATACATCATCCCGTAACTAACTCATTAGTCACATTGCTTGCAAGGCTTATCATGATGTGTATTACCAAGAGGGCCTAGAGATACCTCTCCGATACTCAGAGTGACAAATCCTAATCTCGATCTTTGCCAACCCAACAAACACCTTCGAAGATACCTATAGAGCATCTTTATATTCACCCAGTTACGCTGTGACGTTTGCTAGCACACAAGGTATTCCTCCGGTATCCGGGAGTTACATAATCTCATAGTCGACGGAATATGTATTTGACATGAAGAAAGCAATAGCAATAAAACTGAACGATCAACATGCTAAGCTAACGGATGGGTCTTGTCCATCACATCATTCTCCTAATGATGTGATCCTGTTCATCAAATGACAACAAATGTCTATGGTTAGGAAACTTAACCATCTTTGATTAACGAGCTAGTCTAGTAGAGGCTTACTAGGGACACTATGTTTTCTCTATGTATCCATGCATGTATCAAGTTTCCGGTTAATACAATACTAGCATGAATAATAAACATTTATCATGATATAAGGAAATATAAATAACAACTTTATTATTGCCTCTAGGGCATATTTCCTTCAGGCTCTCCTACGAACGTCTTCCTCGCATAGTTTTTCCCATTTTTGTCATCTCGGGCTCCCATGGAGACGCCGTCCAGCTGCCCACATTGCTGCAATCCAAGAGAAGTGATGTGCCCACAACCTGTTGTGACCCACCCTGCACCGTGTGTGATGCTACAACCACGCGTGGCGACGTGCCACGACTCCTCTGGTGCGATACGAATGGGACGAGCGGCCGTCGCCGGTGATGTGATGCCTTGCTCGCCGGCTCCCGTCGGTGCTGCAATACAGCAACTCGACCATGGCCATGGGTGCTGCGACGCAGCAAGTCTACCACGGCCACAAGAGTTGCGACGCAGCATCTTGTCCATGGTCGCCTTGTTGCGATGCAACCTCGCCGGTGCGCTTGCATTGCAATGTAGCCTCGTTGGCGTTACTACTGATGTAGTCATTGGCGGTGGAGTTGCAATTGAGCGCTCGTCAGCAGCAACTCGTGCTCCAATGCAGCACCCATGAGGGAGGCTCCCAGTGCTGCATTTCAGCGCTCCTCGGCGGCCCTCTTGGAGCTCGGTGCTGCAATGGCGCTTTGCACGACGACTCCATGTGCTCCGATGCAGCACTCACCGCTGGTGCTACAATGCAACTTGAATGAGGAGGGTGAATGCTGCACCACTTGTTGTTATGTTGCACACAACACATAAGTGAAGGAAATATGCCCTAGAGGCAATAATAAAGTTGTTATTTATATTTCCTTATATCATGATAAATGTTTATTATTCATGCTAGAATTGTATTAGCCGGAAACTTAGTACATGTGTGAATACATAGACAAAACAGAGTGTCCCTAGTATGCCTCTACTTGACTAGCTCGTTAATGAAAGATGGTTAAGTTTCCTGACCATAGACATGTGTTGTCATTTGTTGAACGGGATCATATCATTAGGAGAATGATGTGATGGACAAGACCCATCCGTTAGCTTAGCATAATGATCATTTAGTTTTATTGCTATTGCTTTCTTCAGGACTTATACATGTTCCTCTGACTATGAGATTATGCAACTCCTGAATACCGGAGGAACACCTTGTGTGCTATCAAACGTCACAACGTAACTGGGTGATTTTAAAGATGCTCTGAAAGTGTCTCCGAAGGTGTCTGTTGGGTTGGCATAGATCAAGATTAGGATTTGTCACTCCGTATATCAGAGAGGTATCTCTGGGCCCTCTCGGTAATGCACATCACTATAAGCCTTGCAAGCAATGTGACTAATGAGTTAGTTGCGGGATGATGCATTACGGAACGAGTAAAGAGACTTGCCGGTATTGAGATTGAACTAGGTATGATGATACCGATGATCGAATCTCAGGCAAGTAACATACTGATGACAAAGGGAATGACATATGTTGTTATGCGGTTTGACCGACAAAGATCTTCATAGAATATGTAGGAGCCAATATGAGCATCCAGGTTCCGCTATTGGTTATTGACCGAAGATGTGTCTCAGTCATGTCTACATAGTTCTCGAACCCGTAGGGTCCGCACGCTTAACGTTCGATGACGATTTATATTATGAGTTATGTGATTTGATGAGCGAAGTTTGTTCGGAGTCCCGGATGAGATCACGGACATAGCGAGGAGTCAAAATGGTCGAAAGGTAAAGATCGATATATTGGAATGCTATATTCGGACATCAGAATGGATCCGAGCGATTCGGGTATTTTTTGGAGTACCGGAGAGTTACGGGAATTCGCCGGGGAAAGTTAGCGGGCCTTATTGGGCTTTAGTGGAGAGAGGGAAGAAGGGCCATGGGGTGGCGCACACCTCCCCCCTGCCCAAACCGAATTGGACAATGGGTGGGGGCGCCCCCCCTTTCCTTCTCCCTCTCCCTCCTTTCCTTCTTTCCTACTCCGAAAAGGAAAGGGAATCCTACTAGGACTTGGGAGTCCTAGTAGGACTCCCTACACTTGGCGCGCCCCTAGGAGGGCCGGCCTCTCTCCCTCCCTCCTTTATATACGTGGGCAGGGGCACCCCAAAGGCACTCCAAGATTTGTCTTAGCCGTGTGCGGTGCCCCCTCCACAGTTACTGTTGGGGATATGACTATCAGGTATGACCCGCCCAGGAGGGGCCGGGTCAACCATTATGGTGGTTCATCTATTATGAAGCCCAAGAGTATACTAAGATGGCGGTTCATAGATAGGCTTGTAAGAGGCCCAAGTCCAGAGGCGGCTTAAGACCCATAAGTGTAAACCGTCATGTATGAGTAGACTTGTAATGTAAGGCATGTAAGATCCGTCACCAAGCCGGAAACATTGTATGAGCCGGCCGGGACTCTATTGGCCGCAGGGCGTCAACCCATGTATATAAGGGGACGACCCGACAGCGGCTTAGGGCAAGAAACATCAGATTGAAAGCCAGGCAAGCGTGTTTGCTACCTGGTAATCGAAACCCTAGTAATACCACCTCAAACTAGAGTAGGCCATTACCTTCACCGCAAGGGGCCGAACCAGTATAAACTCCCCGTGTCCTTTGTCCCGTTTTAACCCCTTTAAGCTAACCTCGTCGTGATGGCTCCACAACTAAGTCCTTTCATGAGGAAATCTCCCGTGACACTTCCATGACAGTTGGCGCCCACCATGGGGCCAGCGCATGGTGGTTTTGAGTTCTTAAAGGGCAGCTTCGAAGGGCTCAAGGGATACGCTGTGGGCCGGATGACCAAGAGTCGCCGCGGAAAGCTCTACGTAGATGATGCAGGCTGGGGCCCCGAGGCCGGCTCAATTGAGTACGGGTACCGGGTCCCCTTTGGCGGAATCCACATCTTCATCGGCAAGATTGGCGAGCTGGGCCCTAAGCCGGACATCTACACCGACATCATCGAGACGGCTCAGCGTGCACGACCCCCCGGGCTCAGCCCGCCGTAAGACATGTCTTCGTTGGGTTCACCCATGGGGCTGAGTTGGAAGGCTCTGTCTCTGGTGGTGAGACAGAAATCTTCTCTGAGGATGAGTCTACAAGCGAGACCAATTCAATGTATCAACTGCAAGATGGACGGCTTGGGGGTTGTTCCGATGGCGACAGTATTCGGGACCCCCATGAGCCGCCGAACAGGGTGGCGATCTTCATGGCAGGCACCTAGCCGGTTCTCAGCTCGACAACCGTCGCGGCTATAACATCTGGTGCGGCAGCAATGACAGCTGCAGGTAATGGCGGGTCAGCCCGCCTGACGGCTCAAGATTTCGCAGATCTATTGGATGCTCTCGAGACTCTGATGGAGGTTGAGGTAACCCCAAGCAACTAGGAGCATTACAAAGTAGAGATAGCCAAGTTGCGTGATGAGAGAGCGCAGGCTAAAGCTGACTTAGCGGCAGAAAACGCCAGGATGGCTGTAGAGCGGGCCGTTTTGGAAGCCCAAGCACAACAGATTCAAGCAAATTCATATTGGCTCATGGTAGATCAGAACGCTTCCCACGAGGTCTTGAGGAGAAAGCACCGGAGTCGTCTGCCCTTGGTTTATGAGTCGAGGGACCTCTTCAACACCCCTGGAGCAGGGGCTAGTAACCCACCGGTGGTGAATCGGATGGTTGAACCGCCAGCCCAGCCGGATATGAACATCACTCTGCTTCAGCGTGTGGTGACACCACCGGGTCATTACTCCACCCCTCTGGACAACATGATTGCTGCAGCTACACGATTGGCGGCTCTGCCCGTCGAGGGTGAAACTCCAGCAGCGGTTGAAACCTGAAGGGCCATGGAGCTACTTCAAACATCTTTGGTACAATAGCAGGCTTATTCTTATAGTCATGATCGGCTTCATGTGACCCCTTGCCCGAGCCGGAGCTACAGCAGGCACATTGACTCGCCAGCGGTCTCAAGTACTGAACAACGCTGTAACCAACCTCACGGGCATGACCCGGCGCGCAATGGAGTCAATGCATAGAATTTGGTGGACCAGGCTAGAACACGTCGGGAGGCTGAGCTGGCGGCTCAACTGGCAGCTCATCAGCACACGCCGGTTTACCCGATAGCTTCAATTGAGGCAGGCGTGACTTCCAAGGCTTTCGATGTGCCGTGTCTAACGGCAGCTATACGAAACGAGCGTCTGCCCAAGGACTTCAATGGCCCTCGTAAGGTGCCTAATTATACAGCCGATCAACCCCCTAAGACGTGGGTGGAGAGTTATGAGATGGCCATAGAGATGTTGGATGTTAGTGAAGCTGCTTACGCCAAGTACTTCAACATGATGTTAGAAGGGATGGCTCGTACTTGGTTGAAGGGATTGCCTGCTAATTCCATCGGGTCATGGGCGGAGCTAAAGGCCCGGTTTACCCAGAATTTTAAAGATACGTGCAAGCAGCCTATGTCGATTGTGGATTTGGTTTCGTGTGTGCAGGCCGAGGGCGAGTCAACAACCAGCTGGGTGCGCCGGGTCTCGACCACCATACATTCTTCAGATAATATCAATGTCGGCTCAGCGGTTCTGATATTGGAGAAAAATTGCCGGTTCATTCCACTCAAGTAGAAGCTTGGATAGCTCAAGCGTCATTGCAATGACATGGGGGAGTTAATGGCGGCTCTTGTAAAATATGCTGACTCTGATGGTACCAAGGACCTTGATTCTTAGGATGAAAGATCGGGAAAGGGAAAGAAGAGTAACAGTGTGAAGGGACAACCCTATAATTCTACCAATCAGGGCGGCAACTGTAAGCGCAAAGCCGATGACTTTGTGGCTAACACCGACGCGCGCAATTATAATCAGCGTTGTAAGGGACAGACGGCTCCGAGGACAGGATTCGACCTTGAGGCAATGTTAAATCAGCTGTGTCCGAAACACGGAACATATTGGAAGCCGGCTACTCATTCATGGAAAGATTGCAGCATAATGAGAATGTCACAACCTGAATTTGGAAATATACCCAAATTTATATGGGATATATGTCCAAATACCTCTGATATATTTTGTGTGCTTTTGGAGAAGTCCAATAAGCAACATAAAAATGGTCAGAGAATATTTTGCATTATTTTGAATTCCTTTGAATTTGCAAAACAGTGGCAAAGTAATAAAAAAACAGAAATAAAAAAGAAAGACCACGGACCAGTGGCAAAGTACCTGGGCCACTTACCTGTAGCCGGCCCAGCTGCACCAGTCCAGCCCACCGGGGCAGAGCGGTTGTCTTCAACCTCTACCAGTAGGCAGAGGCGAAGTAGCACGCGCGCACGCGGAGGCCTCCACCTCCTGCTTTGCGGTGGCAGCCTCCCCGACATCCTCGCGATGCCACGGAGACGCCCAGAGACCCTGTCATCTCTCTCCCTCGCCCGCAACCTCTCCCCTCCCCCTGCTCTCTCTCCCATGGCCGACCGAACGAGCCAGAGCGCACCGACGCCGTTCGCCGCGGCCACAACCACTCCCTCGCTCCCTCTCCATGACCCCAAGCTCCGCATCTTCGCCCTCCTCATCCACGCCGAGCCAAACAACCTGGGGAGCACCGCATCACCGTCCCGGACGTCTTCTTCAACCTCGGTGCCAGCGATCCCCGCCGCTTGATTCATCACCATCAAGCCGTCCCCGAGCCTGCTGAGACCGCCGTTCGACTCCCTGTGAGCTCCGCCGTCGTTACCCACTCTTCCCCGCGTCGATTCCTTGCCGTAGCGCCGTTCCCCGCCATGACCGAAGCTCACCGACGCCTAGCTTTGTCGCCGACGTGGCCTAAGATCAAACCACCCGCGCTCTTGCACCGCATCACGCTCCTGGTGCCTCCAGGAGGCCGCCTAGCCTCTCTACTCTCTCCCCTGCTTGCTACAGCCCCGCGCCCGCAACCAGCCGAGCTCCGGCCGCCGCCCAGCTCACTGCCGTCGCTGCCACCGGCCACCCTAGCTCGCCCCGCGTGCTCCAGCAGATGCGCCTTGCTCCCAGCATTCCGTAGCTGCAAGCCGCGCATGAAATGATGCCCCGTAGCGCGAGTCCGATGAGCTCTCGCCGTCGGTTTGGTCATCGCCGGCGTAGATCCGGTGATGATGACGTAGCAGATTAGTTTAGGCTAATGACGCAGTTAGTTACCACCTAGTGAGACTGACAGCAGGGCCCCGCTACCTAATTAACCTTAGATTAAGTTTCTGCTTAGTATTAGCTAACCTAGTGGCCCCATGCGTCAGCATTGACCATGTTGACGTGGCCATTGACTGGGCCCACACGTCAGCGACCCTAAATAGCACTGAGACACTGACCAGTGGGTCCCACTGGTCAGGTTTGACCTGGACGGCTCCTATTGACCTCTAACATCAGCATGACCTAATGCTGATGCAGTAATACATTTTCTGGATTTATTAATAATTCAGAAAATTCCAGAAATTAGTATAAACTTCAAAAATTCATAGAAAATCAATCGTAGCTCCAAATGAAATATATTATATATGAAAAATGATCAAAAAAATTCAAGCTATCCATCTGTACCATTCTCATGCATGTTTGAACAACTTACATCCACTATATATATGACAATTTGAATTAATGGCATTTAAGAAAGCACATATGGAGTTTGAATTGAACCTAGTGTTCAAACCAACTCCATTTAACTTGTTGCTAGTTGCATTAGCTCAATCAACAACATATTGCCATGTCATGATCATGCATCATATTGTTGCATCACATTGATTGTGTTCTTCCTTGTTTGCCGGTAATTGTCCCCTCTCAGTAGACGACGTTCCAACGATGAGATCGATGACACCGATGAAGAACTATACTATCTTTAGAAGTGCCAGGCAAGCAAAACCCCCTTGTTCATTCCGATACAATCCCACTCTCTCGCTCCTGCTCTCTTTTACTGCATTAGGACAACAACGATTCAACTATTACATGCTGCGGTAGTTGAACCCCTTACCTTTGCATGACCTGTCATTGCCATAGTAAATAGATGAAACCCACTAGCATGAGTAGGAGTTGTTTGAGCCCTGGTGTGCCTACTCATTCATGCTTGTTTGTCATGCCTGCTACTGCTTAGAGTTGAGTCAGGTCTGATTCATCAGGAATGAATTGGAATGGTGATAAACATGTCCTACTGTGTGTGTGAGCTAAGTGTGCGAACACGATTTGGTAAAGGTAGCGGTGAGAGGCCATGTAGGAGTACATGGTGGGTTGTCTCATTGCAGCCGTCCTCAGGAACTGAGTTCTGTGTTTGTGATCCATGAACAGTTACTACCACACATTGGGTTCCGGTAACTCGACCCCTCTCGACTTATTAATCAACTCGATCTCTATCCAGGAGTTGCAACTAGTTTCTGGTGTTTGTAGGTAGTGTTAGTAGTCTACCAACTGGCACCCGGTATAGGTGGGCTTGGGACAGACTAGGCACAGTGGCACGGTGTACCAAGTGGCACCCGGATGGTGGGCTTGGGAACCCTGCACACATCGTTTGGGGCCGTGAGCGACACCCCGGCCGGATCTCCTTGCGGATGGAACCCGAATAGGCGATAAACCTGGACTAGAGACTTGTTGGTTAGTTAGGTCATGGCCGACTCCCTCGCCAGGCTTCTGCTTGAAGGTTGCCGAGATACACGATGTGTACATGGTGGTAAGTGGCGAGAGCGTGTGTGAATAAGTACACCCCTGCAGGGTTATCATTATCTATTCGAATAGCCGGATTCCTCGGATATGGAAACTTGGACCCCTTGCATAGTTCATAGACAAGTGAAAGTGGATACTCTAAAACTCGCAAGATAAGCGTGAGTGCTATGGATGGCGTTCTCGCAGGGAGACGGGAGCTGATCCATAGTGGTGTTTTGGTATGGTGAATTTGTGGACTTGTGTGCGCCACCTCAAAAGAGTTACTCGCAGTCGTGGTATAGGATAGCCACTGAGTCAAAGCTGGCTTGCTGCAGTCAAACTCCACCACCCCTTTATTGATACCGATGCATATGTAGCTAGTTCTAATGTAAGTCTTGCTAGGTACATTTGTACTCACGTTTGCTTATTTTATGTTTTTGCAGAGAGATTTCAGTCTCGCTAGTAGTTCCGCGTGGACTTCGACGTTTAGCTTGTTACCTCAGTTACGATCTTGTACCCTTGGGAGGGTCTTGTAGATAGTCAGGCTCCTCAGCCTTCTTCATTTTTAGTTGTCTGTACTCAGACAAGTTAAGCTTCCGCATGTGTTTTGACTTGTATGCTCTGAATGTTGGGTCATGAGACCCATGTTTGTAATATCTCGCTCCTCGGAGCCTAATGAATAAATACTTGAGTCGTAGGGTTATGTTGTGATGCCATGTTGTATTTACACATATCGAGCATATTGTGTGTATGATTGAAATGCTTGGTATGTGTGGGATCCAACAACCTAGTTGTTTATCCTTGGTAGCCTCTCTTATGGGGAAATGTAGTCTTGTGCTTCCATGAGACATAGTAGTCCGCTACAGCCTGGTTCACCGGAGTCCTGCTAGCCCAGCACTACTGCTTCGGAGCACTTGACTGGCCGACATGTGATTCACTTCGTTCATGTGTCTGTCCCTTCGGGGAAATGTCACGCGGTGACATCCGGAGTCCTGCCTAGCCTGCTATAGCCCGGGTTCCCGGAGTCCTGTTAGCCCAGTGCTACAGCCTGGATTCACACGCTGTTGACCGACATGCTCGATGTTGATCAATGTATGCATGTCCCCGTAAGTTAGTGCCACTTTGGGTTCACGACTAGTCATGTCAGCGCGGGTTCTCTGTCATATCGATGCTAGCGACACTATCATATACGTGAGCCAAAAGGCGCGAACGGTCCCGGGCCATGGTAAGGCGACACCCATGGGAATACCGTGCGTGAGGCCGCGAAGTGATATGAGGTGTTACAGGCTAGATCGGTGTGACTTAGAATCTGGGTCCTGACAGAGAAGCTTTAGGGAGTCCATCTAGTGCCACCATGGCCCGAACGGTAGATCAGGGTCCGGTGCTCATGGTCCGGGTCATGGAGGCAGCGGTTCAAGTTCTGAGTTTCAAGGCCACGGTAACCAGGGGGGTTACAATCAGCAGAGTAATCAGGGGAGTTAACAACAGTAGTAGTCTGGTTATCAGACCAACCCAAAGTAGTTGAATAGTGGGCAGTATCATGTCTTCACCACTAGCTTATGTAAGCGGGACCATAAGTTCCATAAGAGGGCGTGAACGCGATTGAGCCGGCAGATCCATGCTATTTGCGGTGGTCAGAGCAGCCTATTGTGTGGATTCATGAGGATCATCCACCCCGGGTCAACAATCCGGGTCACCTGGCTCTAGTACTGGCACCTCAGGTTGGGGGTTATAAGTTTACTAAGGTGCTCATGCATGGAGGTAGTAGCATTAACATACTTTATTATGAGACCTTCCGTCGCATGGGACTGACAGATAAGAATCTTAAGCCGTCAAACACGGTTTTCCATGGTGTCGTGCCGAGTAAGTTAGCCTACCCAGTCGGGAAGATATCGTTAAAAGTGACCTTTGGAGATGAGCACGATTCCAGGTCTGAGACGTTAACCTTCAAAGTGGTCAAGATCAAAAGCCCTTATCATGCTCTGTTTGGGCGGCCGGCTTATGCTAAGTTCATGGCGAGGCCCTGTTATGTCTACTTGCAGCTCAAAATGCCGGGTTCTAAGGGCACCATCATAGTGCATGGGAGTCGCAAGGTGGCCTTGGAATGTGAGGAAGGTGATGCGGCTTATGCTGAATCAGTTTATGCAACGGAGGAGCTAAAATTTTACAAGGACAATGTTGACCCGGCAGACATGACGTCTTTTAACAAACCAACCCCAGAGCATGATCCTTTGTTAAAATTTAAGTCGGCGGACGATACTAAGATGGTTGATTTCGTCCCTGGTGACTCATCTAAGCAGTTCAGCATCAGCGCTAATCTGGATCTGAAATAGGAAAGCGCGCTCATTGAGTTCATCTGTGAGAACTGGGACATCTTTGAATGGAAGCCTTCAGACATGTCGGGTGTACCGAGGGAACTCGTTGAGCACACTCTTAATATTGATCAGAAGTTTAAACTGGTCAAGAAATTTCTTCGCCGGTTTAATGAGGAGAGGCGGAATGCCATTGGTGAGGAAGTGGCCCGGCTTTTGGTGGCCGGGTTTATCATTGAAGTTTTTCATCCTGAGTGGTTGGCTAATCCGGTGCTGGTACTCAAAAAGAATGACACTTGATGAATGTGTGTGGATTACACGGACTTAAACATAGCTTGTCCAGCTGATCCGTTTGCTCTCCCTCGTATTGATCAAATCATTGATGCTACGGCAGGTTGTGAGCATTTGAGTTTTTTGGATGCTTATTCTGGTTATCATCAGATCAAGATGGCAGTTAAGGACCAGGAGAAGACAACCTTCATTACTTCGTTTGGAGCCTTCTGCTATGTGTCCATGCCTTTTGGGCTCAAGAGTGCCCAAGCGACTTATCAACGATGTGTGCAAAATTGCCTTCACAATCAGATTGGGTGCAACATTCATGCTTATGTAGATGACATTATGGTGAAGTCAAGAGAGAAGGAGACCCTGATTGATGATTTGAAGGAGACATTTGACAATCTACGGGTCTACAAGATGATGCTCAACCCGGCTAAGTATGTCTTTGGTGTGCCAGCAGGCAAGCTCTTGGGTTTCCTGGTTTCTAACAGAGGCATTGAAGCTAACCCGGAGAATATCAAAGCCATTACTTCATTGGCTAAGCCGGCGTGTGTTAATGATGTTCAGCGTCTGGCGGGTCGTATTGCGGCTCTGAGCCGATTCATAAGCCGGTTGGGTGAGAAGACTATTCCTCTTTATCTGATGATGAAGAAGACATATCACTTTGTTTGGAGTGATGCTGCTAACCAAGCATTTGAGGATTTGAAGAAACAGCTGGCTGAGCCGCCCGTGCTTGCTGCCCCTGCTGATAAAGAGCCTCTGCTGTTATATGTGGCTGCTAATAGCCGGGCTGTCAGTGTAGCCATTGTGGTGGAAAGAAAGGAGGCAGGCAAGGAGTACCCGGTCTAACGGCTGGTTTATTACATCAGTGAGGTGCTTATCGAGTCCAAACAAAGGTACCCACACTGGCAAAAACTTGTGTATGGGGTTTTCATGGCAAGCCGGAAGCTTAAGCAATATTTTCAGGGTCATCCCATCACTGTGGTTAGTTCTGCTCCTTTAGGAGATATCATCCAAACCAGGGAAGCCACAAGCCGGGTTGCTAAATGGGCCATTGAGCTTGGTCCTCACAGTTTAAAGTATGTACCACGCACGGCCATCAAGTCCCAAGAACTTGTGGATTTCATCAATGATTGGACAGAGTTGCAGGCACCTAAGGAAAAGCCGGATAACACATATTGGACTATTCACTTTGATGGATCCAGACAGTTGGAGGGCTCGGGGGCTGGAGTTGTTTTGACTTCCCCGCGAGGTGACAAGTTTTCTTATGTTCTCTGGCTAATGTTCCCATGTACTAACAACGCGACTGAGTATGAGGCCTTACTCCATGGTATTCGGATGGCTAAGGAGATGAGCTTAAGCCGGGTGAGGTGCTTTGGCGATTCAGACCTGGTGGCTCAGCAAGTTTCTGGTACTTGGGATTCCAAAGATCCGCTGATGGCGGCTTATCGACGAGAGGTTGATGCCATTGCAGGTCACTTCAAGGGTTACCGAGTTGAGCATATTGATCGCTGGAAGAACGAGGCGGCTGATACTTTAAGCAGGCTAGGGTCTCAGCGTAAGCCGGTGCCACCTAACACGTTTCTGGACATCTTACTTAACCCGTCTGTTAAATTACCCACAGAAGAGGATCTTGCTGTTCTTGATCCGGAGGCGCAATTGGTGGCGGCTCTTCATGTTATCCCTGATTGGACGGTTCTGTATTTGGCTTACATGACCCGGGGTGAGTTGCTAGAGGATGAAATCTTGGCCAGACAGATAACCCGACGGTCTAAGTCGATGACGGTTGTCAATGGGGAGTTGCACCATCGCAGTGTCACAGGGGAGTTTCAATGTTGCGTCTCTCCTGAAGAAGGTTGTGAGATTTTACGAGAGATCCACGAAGGATATTGTGGCCATCATGTCGGTTCTAAATCTCTTATAGCCAAGGCCTTCCGTCACGGGTTCTATTGGTTGACGGCTCACGCTGACGCTGAGGATTTGGTAAGAAGATGTGACGGCTGTCAGAAATTTTCATGACGAGCTCATGTGCCGGCTCAGGAATTGAGGATGATTCAAATTACTTGGCCGTTTGCAACTTGGGGGCTTGATATGGTTGGGCCTTTTAAAAGGTCCAAGGATAATAAGACCCACCTCTTGGTGGCAGTTGATAAGTTTACTAAATGGGTTGAAGCAGAGCTGGTTAGTAAATGTGATGTGGCAACGGCGGTTCAATTCATGAAGAAGGTGATCTTCTGTTTTGGTTTTCCACACAGCATTATCACAGATAATGGCACTAATTTATCTAAAGGCGCCATGGAAGATTTTTGTCAATGTGAGCACATTTGGCTTGATGTCTCCTCCGTAGCTCACCCTCAGTCCAATGGTCAAGCAGAACGAGCAAATCAGGAGATTCTGCGAGGTATCAAGCCACGGCTTATGGTTCCTTTGCAGAGAACGCGGAGTTGTTGGGTAGAGGAATTACCTTCAGTGTTACGGAGCATCAACACAACCCCCAACAGGTCTACGTCATGGTTTATGGGGCCGAAGCGGTTCTCCCTAGTGACATCCGTCATGACTCACCTCGGGTGGTGGCTTATGTTGAAGCTGACAATGAAAAGGTGCGTCAAGATGCACTTGACCTATTGGATGAAGAGCGTGATCTTGCGGCAGCTCGTTCGGCGATTTACCAGCAAGATCTACGGTGTTATCACAGCCGCCGGGTCAAAACTAGAACCTTTCAAGAAGGCGATTTAGTGCTCCGGCTCATCCAAGATCAGACAGATATGCATAAGTTATCACCACCCTGGGAAGGGCCTTTTGTGGTCAGCAAGAATTTTCATAATGGGTCACACTACCTTATCAACGTTCAAGACAACAAGGACGAGTACTCACGCACATCGGAGGAGGAGACCCGTCGGCCATGGAACATCGCTCATCTTCGACCCTACTATACTTGAGCTTCCGGCTCTCATGATGTACATAGTTATCTGATGTATATATTATAAGCAGTATAATAAAGCCGGCATCCCTGATAATTCAGGACCTCTGTCGTTTCACTTCTTCAAAGCTGAGTCTTTGTCATCATTTAAGAGGCTCAACACCCACAACCTCAAGGACGAAAGAGAGTTGGATGCACAACACATCTCAAACATAGGTCCCTGATGATCATTTGGGGGCTTCCTGCTCATTAAGCATAGCTATTAGTACCCTCTTGATCAGCGCAATGCCAAAACCTATATGATCCCTTGGGGGCTTCCCGCTCATCGAGCGTAGCTGTCGGCACCCTCTTGATCGGCGCAGTGCCGAAACTCATAAGGTCACTTGGGGGCTTCCTATTCAAACATAGGTGTATAAAACCAAAGAGAACATAGCTGTCGGTACCCTCTTGATCGGCTCAATGCCACACTTGTAAGTATGACACTTGGGGGCTTCCTGCTCAAACATAGGCGTATTCGACCAAAGAGAGCATAGCGTTACTACCATCTTGACCAGGTTTGTTCAAACATAGGCGTATTCGACCAAAGAGAACAAACTCTGAACGGGTCATCCTACCTGTACACCAGCTGCTTCAACTCCATCAAGTCATCTTGATTGACCCGCCGAACTTTTAACGATCAGTCTTGATGGCGTATTCGACCAAGATCTGAGCTCGATTAAGGTTCAAACGGCGGCTTGTCATGCGAGAGCACGGTTTACAGATAGTCAATATGGATCCAGGCTTCATAAGCCGCCTTCCTTGGAACTTGGATAAATCGACCCATGATACCGTTACTCTGGCCCCGCTGTAACACCCCTATGTAATGGAGCTAGAATAATACATCATGATGATGCTAAGCTACTGAGATTTGCAATGATAATCATGTTGGGATGATATCTCATTTCAAATTCCTTCTTTGAATTCCATTCAACTTCAAAGTGCAAAATGAAGTTGATCAAAACTTGTTGGAAAAATGTTCACCTTTTAGCAAATAACCCAAAACTATTTGCTATTAAGGAACACAACATCATCACCAACTCTAAATGGGCCTAATGCTTTTTAACAGAGCCAAAACAACCTTTTAAAATGCCCTATTCTTTTTGAATAAATCCAAAGGGATTCAAAACATTCCCAACATTTTTGTGGTAGTGCACAATAATTCTTTGGAATTGTTTTAGCCAGTGCCATAATTTTGCAAAGTCATTTGCGGCAAAATTAAATGCAAAAGCTGCTGGAAAAAGAGAAACAAAAAAGAAAAAAAGAAAAAAGAAAATCAGAGAGAGAGAGAAGGCCCTTGCCTCCCCTTAGGCTTCGGCCCATCCTAGCAGGCCGACCCACCTACCTCTCCCCGGTCCTGTTCCCCCTCCCCCTGTTCAATCGACCGAGGGCGCGCGCCCGTGTGTCGCCGCCGGACCAGCTCGCCGTCTCACACCGCCTCGAAGTCGCCGACGAGGGGATAAGACCCTGACCCCGACACCTAGGTCCTCTCCCCTGCGTCTGTCGGATCACGGGTTCAGGCAAACCCTTAAGGTTTGAACACTGGGGTGTGCATGAAGGTTTTCTCCCTATCTATCCATGCCCTAGCTCTCTAAGATCTCACGGACGAACTCGACGAACTCGCAACACAAAGACACAAGATTTATACTGGTTCGGGCCACTGTTGTGGTGTAATACCCTACTCCAGTGTGGTGGTGGTGGATTGCCTCTTGGGCTAATGATGAACAGTACAAGGGGAAGAACTGCCTCCTGAGGTGAGGTGTTTTTGTGCTTGGCAAACTTGTGTGGGTGAGGATCGGAATCAGATCTCTCTCTCTCTCTCTCTCTCTCTCTCTATCAGTTGGGTCTCGGGCCCTCTACCATGGTGGCTAGTTCTACTTATATAGGCCCTGGTCCTCACCCCAAATATTGAGCGGGAAGGGAGCCAACAACGGCCAATTTGAAAGGGGACAGCTAGTACAAGCTATCCTGACAAAAGGTGGTCTTCGCCTGCAAAAGGCTCTGGTGATGACGCCGTCTTGGGCTCCACGGTGACCTCCGTCTTGTCGTCCTTCTGGTCTTGGTCTCGTTGCACCAATATGGAAACCTTTGCTTGATGCCTCGGTACTCCGCGCCTGGGCTTTCCCCTTTGGCACCAAAGAGGAAGCAAGGACACTGCGCGCGCTGGCGCCCGCCTGGTCTCGATCGTCATGGCTCACGTCATGAGGACCTCGCGAGGTTTGCCTTGCCTTGATCTCTCCGCCCCTCGTGAGCCTGCCTGGCGAGGCCGCTCTTGAGGAGGTCTTGCATCCTCCGCCTTGCGAGGCTTGGCCCCTCGCGAGGGTCTTGAATGCCTTGTCAATGAAGATGGGCTATACAGACCTGCCAGCCCAGCCATGCCATGGGCCGCAGGCAGGCAAGTCTCGGGACCCTCGTTCCCAGAACGCCACAGTAGCCCCCGGGCCCAAGGTGCGCTCGGGCTTGGCTTCAAGGCGAAGCCAAAGGTCAAGCGCGGAGCGCCGCGGGCCCCAAAAGCCTGCGGCCTCGGTTGACGCATGGTGGTTGATTGGACGTGAGTGTCTCCGCTTCCCCATGCTGCCTTTGAATCCGCCTGGCTATGCAGCCCTCGCAACCCACATAGTTATTCTCCCATCACCCACGCCTTGCTTCCCCAGTCCTTCTGCTTCCTCGAGACTCTGCCCCTCCTCTCCAATCTGACCCGCACTCTGCCTGCTCATTGCCATGGCACTGAAACAAGCAGACAAGGGGAAGAAGCCTCTGTCTTCGCCAAGTGCGCCTCCAGCCGCCGAGCCTGCAGTCGGCCGATCCTTGGTGCTCAACGACGAGGCCATGGACAAGGTGCGTCCCATGCTCGCCACTAGTTTCAATGAGTGGGGGGGGGGGGAGACGGTGGCCTGGCCTGCGTCTCGCACTCGCATTGCTCAGGCGGTCACCGAGGTCCCAATCTTCATTGATGCCCTTTGGGCAGGCCTGATCCCCCTTTCTCCGCCTTCTTCAACGCGGTGCTTGAACATTAACAGATCCATATGCTTCATCTCGACCCCCAATCCTGTGACTCTCATCGCTGTCTTCGCCTTCGTGTGTGAAGCCATGGTGGGCATCGCTCCTTCTGTGGCCCTTCTCCGCCACTTCTTCTCGTTGCATCTGACTGATCCCCGGTAGAGCTCGGGGTGCATGAGCTTCTAGGCCGTGGCCGCGATGGCAGGCGCGGGGATCGACTTCGAGCTTCCTCCATCCACGAGCAAGTTTCGTACACAGTGGGTATTTGTCGATGCCGGTGTGCTCAGCCCTCTGCTCCATGCCCCATCAGCGCCTGCCGTTTCCCACTCCGGCTGGGGCCACAAGAGACTCGCGAGCCCCCATCTTGTCCCCGTCTGGCTCAGGCTAAGGATGCCGAAGGACCATGGCGTGACCGCACCGATGGTGGTGAAGGAGTTCGTCAAGCGCCCGGTTGCTCCGCTTCAGCGCCATTCTCGCCCGATGTGGACCTTGCTCAGCAGTCAGGACCATATGAGGTTTCAGGAGTCCGGGCTCCCCCTTGGGATGCGGCAAACGGTGCTAAAGGTCCTGACAGGTGTCCCTTTGCTGGACGACTTGCCTAGGAAGAACTGTCTGCTGTACCGCTGTAGGAACAAGGCTGGATTCACAGGGGCATGCCTCCCTTCAACGAGTGGGGGCTGCGTCCGGATGGCCTGGTGGGATCCCGCGAGAACCCTGCCAGCGTGGTTCCCCTCTTCGCCGCTGGCGCAGAGCTCATCCCGAATGTGGGTGCATGGGGATGAGCGCTGCCGGAGGCTGGCGGCATGAGTGCTGATGTGCGGACGCCGCCTGGGGCTCCTGGGGCATTGTCCTCAGGATCCCGTGATTCTGGGACGTCGGTCGCTGAGACGATGCAGCACGCGGCGACCGAGACCGAAACTCCGGAGGCCTCGGGAAGCCGCGGTGAGACGGGGCCCGACTGTTCTCCGCAGCCAGGCATCCCTGAAGTTGTTCCCTCGAGCACTTCTCCGGCTACACCCCGTACCGGCCGCCATGTTCACCGCTTCGGTCGGCTTTATGTGGACTTCGAGGAGCTCCGCAAGAGGAAAGGATCTCCGAGCGGCAGCGATATCTTCAGGCCGTTGAAGCGATGAAAGTACATCGCCGTTGACGAGTAAGTACCGTATCTTGGTGATCTTCTGTGTGCCGCCTTCCTTTCCTGACGATTGTCCCCTCAGGACCCCTTCTGCCAAGGCCATCAAATCTCTTGAGAAGCTGCTCCCTCTTGTCCTGTTGCACCCGCCAAGCTCCAGCGCTACAGGCTCGGGCACTGCTCACGGCCTGGGGTCAGCCGTGGGAGTTGGTCTGTCATCAAGGCGCCCCGAGCTTGCGCCTTCACTGTCCTCTCTTAGCGGTCTTGCTCGGAGCGTAGCAGGCATGCCAAGGGCTCCTCCCCTGGTCTCGGTCGGCAGCTGGCTGGCCTCGACCCTGGGGTTTTCTTCAAGCATCGGGCCTTGTTCGGTTCGGGCCCCTCGCGAGGGCCAGCTCGCGCCTGGGGCCGTGCCAGCCCCCAGCCCCTTGCTGAGAGGGGGCGCGTCACATCGGGCATCGCCCACAGCCCCCGTAGCGGAAGGCGAGATGGTCTGTGTGCTCGAGTTCGATCACGGGCGGAGCGTCGTTCGTCATGAGCTCTTCCGGGAGGCGATGGACATGATGAACCGACTCGGCGAAGAACTTGAAGGTGTCAACGCGCGCCTTGAGGCCGAGGGTCTTCGGTTGGCAGAGGAGTGGCATAGGCTAAAAGTGGCCATCAACCTCGGGCGCTGAGGGAGTCCTGGATTGCAGGGTCTCCGGACAGCCAGACTATATCCTTTGGCCGGACTGTTGGACTATGAAGATACAAGATTGAAGACTTCATCCCGTGTCCGGATGGGACTCTTCTTGGCGTGGAAGGCAAGCTAGGCAATACGGATATGTATATCTCCTCCTTTGTAACCGACCTTGTGTAACCCTAGCCCCCTCCGGTGTCTATATAAACCGGAGGGTTTTAGTCCGTAGGACAACATACAATCATACCATAGGCTAGCTTATAGGGTTTAGCCTCTCTGATCTCATGGTAGATCAACTCTTGTAGTACTCATATCAACAAGAATAATCAAGCAGGACGTGGGTTTTTACCTCCATTAAGAGGGCCCGAACCTGAGTAAACATCGTGTCCCCTGCTTCCTGTTACCATCCGCCTTAGACGCACAGTTCGGGACCCCCTACCCAAGATCCGCCGATTTTGACACCGACATTGGTGCTTTCATTGAGAGTTCCACTGTGTCGTCATCATAAGGAAGATGGCTTGCCTCGTTGTCAAGGACAACATCAGCTCTGGGGGAGCCCTAGCTGTAGGCCAAACTCTCCGACTAGGCAGCTTCGTCATGACCGCCCGCTCGGCCGCTGCGTCGACGATGACCTCTCAGGTCATCGAAAATAGCCTCCACATCGGCTCAAAATTTGCCGAGCAGATGGATCCAATGGAGCTCTCCTCTTTGAATGAGCACTTGGATCGCATTGCCTCTCTGGGAGTCACTACGGACTACGATCGGATCAGGCTTAAACCCGACCAAAGGGAGATTAACTCTCTGCCGGCCACCCATCAGATAGCGGTGGTGGAGGAGCAATGCGGCGATTCTCCCTCTATCCTGAGGACGAACTATGTCCGGATTCCTGAGCTCTCCGAACAAGATACTCGCTCACGGGAGGACGCCGCCCTAACCCTGAATCCAGAATCAGGCCGCATACCGAACCCGCAGGGCAACATCCCGGAGCCCGAACTTCCAAGATCGGAAACTCCCCTGCCCCGGGATCACAGATTGGGTCAAGGTCTGGACTTAAATTCACCCACCCACCCAGACACAAACTATCTTTCCCACATTAGGCAAGCGCCCCAAGAGACACTACATCACTATTGGGCCAGATTCCTCCTTGTAATGAACAAGGTCAAGGACTGCTGCGAGGAAGATGCAATTTCGTTCTTTTGCAACAATTGCACGGACAAGGGAGTCCTCAACGCCATAAGTCGCCGCGACGTAGCACACTTCACTGACTTGGCAGACATAGTACGGAAATACTGTGCGATGGAAAGTGCCTGGAAAACCCAAACGCAATTTTGGGATAGCCCGGCTCTGACAAAACTCTCAGTCCGAACTAAAAGGGCGCACTCTCATAAGTCGCCCGACTCAATTACAAAGAAGCAAAAGCGCACTACAGGGCGTGGAACCGTATTGGAGGGATGGCTCAACGGGCCCTGCAAAATCCATAGTACAGCGGATACCATATCAACACACAGCCTTAGAGCATGTTGGGTACTCCGGCAGGTGGCCAAAAGTGGTGAGGATCTTCTCACCCAAAATACCTCAGAGCACCTTCCCACGGATAAAAACACAGTATTAACGGTCTTCGAGACCTTCGCCTCAAATAATAGGCGTAAGCGAGCACTCCACGGCCTTGCCGAAGTCTGCCATGTGGCAGCAATAAATCCATGGAGCGACACGGCTATCACCTTCAACGCTAGTGACGAACCTAAATTCCAAACAGCCCGAGCACCAGCTGCTTTGGTCCTCAGTCCAATTGTGGACGGCTTTCGGCTCACTAAGTTGCTCATGGATGGCGGCATCGGATTAAACCTCATCTATGAGGAAACTCTCCAAAAAATGGACATAGACAGCAACCGTATTGAGCAAAGCAGTACGACCTTCCGAGGAATCATCCCTAGTCGGGAGGCACGTTGCGCTGGGAAAATCACACTTGATGTGGTATTCGACACTCCGGAGAATTACAGGTCCGAAGAAATTACATTCCAAGTGGCCCCGTTCAGTAGCGGATACCACGCCCTTCTAGGGCGGGAGGCATTCACGATTTTTCAAGCCATACCCCATTACGGGTACATGAAGCTCAAAATGCCCAGACCCAAGGGAATTATCACTCTAGCTAGTGATCCGGACATAGCACTCCACGCCGAGAACAAAACAGCTGCACTAGCCCTCGAGGCATTATCCGAAGCCCTTGTGGCGGAGGAGTTAACCGCGCTACGCTCCATGGTGGACAGGGGCGTTGTGATACTAGACAAAAGATCCAAGTCCACCTCCTTTAAACCACCGGACTAAATAGTTAAATTCCAAGTCCATCCAACGGACCCTACAAAAATAGCATCCATTGGGGCACAGTTAGACCCCACTGTAGACGCCGCACTACGGGAGTTTCTATGCGAGAATTGGGATATATTCACCTGGCATCCTTCAGACATGCCAGGAATCCCATGCAGATTGGCCGAGCATAGCCTTAATATTCTAAAAGGATTCAAGCCGGTCAAGCAGACTCTTCGGTGTTTCTCTGAACCTAAGCGACAAGCCATGGGAGCGGAGTTGGCCAAGCTACTAGAAGCCAGATTCATTAAAGAAATAAAACATCCGGATTGGCTAGCAAACCTGGTGATGGTACCAAAGAAGGACAAATCCTGGCGCCTATGTGTCGACTTCAAAGACCTTAACAAGGCTTGCCCAAAGGATCCCTTCCCACTCCCTCGCATCGATCAAATCATGAACGCTACCGCAGGACACGAATCATTGTGCTTCCTCGACGCATACTCCAGTTACCACCAGATTAAGATGGCGGAGTCTGATCAAGCCGCAACGGCATTTATAACACCATACGACCCCTTCTACTTTAACACAATGCCCTTTGGGCTCAAAAACACCGGCGCAACATATCAGCGCATGATCCAGGCATGTCTGGAAAAGCAGATTGGTAAGACTGTGGAGGCATATGTAGACAATGTGGTCATTAAAACCAGACACGTTGACTCTTTAATAGACGACTTGAGGCTCCCGTTCACCAATCTCCGAACATACGACATTAAGCTCAATCCGGAAAAATGCGTTTTCGGCGTTCCCGCCGGAAAGCTCCTGGGCTTCATCGTCTCCAGTAGAGGAATTGAAGCAAATCCGGCTAAAATCCGAGCTCTATCATAGTTGGCTATCCCAACTGACCTCAAGCAAATCCAGAAATTGACTGGATGCGTGGCGGCTTTAAGCCGCCTTATCTCCCGATTAGGAGAAAAGGCACTTCCCCTTTATCGCCTTCTTCGGTGCACCGAACACTTCGAGTGGACAGACGCAACCACGGCCGGACTGGAAGAAATCAAAGCCATCCTGGCCGCGCCAACCGTTGGCGAATCAATGCTATTATATATAGCGGCAACTCACCAAGTTGTAAGCGCAATGCTCGTCGTCGAACGAGAGATGGACGGGCATAAATTCCCGCTTCAAAAGCCGGTATATTATGTATCCACCATCCTCACTCCATGCAAATCACGGTACCCACATTACCAAAAGATAGCATACGCGGTATTTATGGCATCCTGGAAATTACGACACTACTTTCAAGAGTGTTCGATTACGGTGGCATTTGAAGTACCACTCAATGATATAATAAACAACCGTGATGCCACAGGCCGGATTGCCAAATGGGCTATCGAGCTCCTCCCGTTTGACATAACATATAAGCCACGACGAGCCATTAAGTCGCAAGTACTGGCCGATTTCGTAGCCGAATGGACAGAAGCCGAACTCCCTAAAGAGTACGGCGCATACTCCAATTGGATCATGCACTTCGACGGCTCTAAAATGCTGGCTGGTATAGGGGCTGGCGTCGTCCTGACATCCCCCACTGGAGACACGGTGCAGTACGTGCTCCAAATACTATATATGGACTCTAATAACGCAACCGAATACGAGGCCCTATTACACGGCCTCCGGATGGCAGTCTCCATGGGCATCCAATGCCCAGAGGTGCGTGAGGACTCGAACCTCGCAATATCCCAAATAAATGGAGACTTCGATGCCAAGGATCCGAAAATGGCGGCATATCGCAACGCCGTCCTCAAAATGTCAGCCCGGTTCGAGGGGCTAGAATTCCACCATGTGGCTCGGGAAAACAACCAGGCAGCGGACATCCTAGCACGTATCGGCGCTAAACGCGACCCTGTCCCACCAAACATCTTCCTGGAAAGACCGTTTAAACCATCTATGGTATGGGAAGGGGACACCGGCAAAAATAGTCCGAACCTGGCCACAACCCCAGATACCGAATACTCTGACACAATCAGAGGCTTTGCCACCAAAATAACACCTTCATCCCACACGATAATGGCCGTCATCGCCCGGTGGACAGAACCATTCATGGCCTACTGAACTAGACAGGAATTACTCGAGGACCAAAATGAGGCTCGCTGCATAGTGCGGCGATCTAAAGCCTACAAGGTCCATGAGGGAGAGCTTTATAAGAAAAGCACAACCGGAGTCGTTCAAAGGTGCATCTCCGAAGAGGAAGGGCAAAAGCTTTTGGCAGAAATCCATGCCGGACTCGGCGGCCACCATGCAACAGCCCGGGCCCTTGTAAGTAAGGCCTTCCGTACATGTTTTTATTGGCCGATGGCCCGGGCAGATGCACAGCATCTGGTTCAACATTGTGTTGGTTGCCAGCTTTTTGCAAACCAAAGCACATGCCACCTACCGCCCTCCAAACAATCCCCATTACTTGGCCCTTTGCGGTCTGGGGGCTCGATATGGTCGGACCCCTCAAAGGGGGAACCCATAAGAGAAAATACTTACTGGTCATGGTGGACAAATTCACCAAATGGATAGAAGCCAAACCTGTCAAAACGGCCGAATCCGGACCGGTGATAGACTTCATATCCGGGGTTGTACACCGTTATGGCGTCCCCCACAGCATCATCACTGATGACGGCACGAACTTTATAGCCGACGAGGTGAAAATTTGGTGCAGCAACATGGGCATCAAGCTCGATTATGCTTCTGTCTATCATCCGCAAACTAACGGTCAAGTCGAACGAGCGAATGGTCTTATCATGAGTGGTATTAAACACAGATTAGTCCGGTCCTTAAAGGAATCAGACACCCATTGGGTAGAGGATCTCTACTCCGTACTCTGGGGGCTGCGGACCACGCCGAATCGCACTACCGGATACACACCGTTTTTTATGGTGTACGGTGCTGAGGCGGTGCTGCCTTGCGACATAATTCATGACTCACCTTGAGTGCGCATGTACGAAGAAAGAAAGGCCAAGCTCGATCGGCAGGACAGTTTGGACACCCTGGAGGAGGAGCACGATGTGGCAAAAGCCCGTTCCGCATTCTATCAACAACAGGCTCGAAGGTACCAAAGCAGAGAAGTGCAGGCCAAAACCTATAACGTTGGTGAACTAGTTCTGCGCCTGCCGGAGTAGAAAAAGAACAAGCTCAAGCCCAAATGGGAAGGTCCCTTCATTATCAACCAGGTTCTGACCGGTGGAGCGTACCGTCTGCGGGATGCATCGAATAATTGACTCGAGCCAAACCCATGGAACACAGCCAGACTCCGAAGATTCTACGCCTAGCGCTGGACTCTATGTTCGTCTCCTTACCTCCATGAATTTTTTGCACATCTGTTTTTTCTCTCTTTCTTTCTTTCTTTCTTTTCTCTTCAAAGCCCCAAAGGGCTAAACCTGTGTCTTGGTTACACAATCTTGACGCGCTAACCGCGCTCAATATACCTGGGGGCTTCCTATACAGAAGCTTAATCTAATTATTTTTCCGGGCTTCACGCCCCGCACATGTGTTATTCTTCCGCATGTACCTTTTTTGCCATTATATGCATCGATATGACTTAAGTTTTGGCCAAGCTGGGTTGCCTGGCTCTTGTGTTTATGCCCTACATTCCTGTTAATTCGGCTAGGGCATAAGGGGAGCACCTCTGCGATTGTTACTGCCGGGTTAGTCGGATGTGTACCTCAGACTGGGTGAATCCGAAAGCTAGCGTTCTTAAGGGAATATTCGGTCAGTGAATAAAAGATGACTTTCATTTAAATTACTACACGCCCCCAGATGTTTTTAGCCTGCGTCTCACAGTTCGGACATGCACAGTAGGGCATGCGTACCCTGGAAAATGTTTCTTACTATCCATGTAATATAACATAGCTAGTTGGGTACTTGTCTATTCAAGCACTTATGACCCCTACGCCTGGTTTCCATGCATACCCCGGTTTTTATATAACCGAGTGGGTATTCGGATACACTCCGGACTATCGGGTCCAGAGGTCGAAGCGAAAAGGTCCGCCATGACAAATGATTTACAAACCGGCTAGGGACATTACATATGTCACTTGAAGTACACAGTCACTAAGACTGATTAAATTCTTCTTCTATACCATCCAACAGACTGCCTAGCCTACAATCCTGTTGGGAATACTTTGCGGCTAATTCTACTTGATCATACACTAAACTGACGGGGATCTCTTTCCCATCGGGCCCCACAGGTCCGACCTCGACCATGTGGTTTGGGTCAGCCCTGGTATATCGTGTCTTCACCATAGCCCAGGCTTCCCGTGCACCTTGTCGGCAGGTTGATATCTTCCATAATCGAAAGCGCCGCCGCGCTCCCTTAAGCTTCTCTATAAGCTCCCCCATGCCTCCCGGCAGGGACGCGGATGGCCACAAGGCTTGGGCAATACTCTACATCACCTGCCGAACTTGTTCGTGCAGTCGTGAGAGCTCTGGCAGAAGATCACCCGAGGACCCGGGCATCTCCTCCGCGGGACGACCTGTCAGCATACCTGCAGACATAATGTTGTTAGAAGGCTTCTTCGCCGAACTCCTTTAAAAAGTTCGTTCAAGCACTTACTAAAAATGCCGCGTTGAAGCTGTTTATTCTCCTTCACGGAGTCCGCAAGCTGGGCTCGGACATCCTTCAGTTCCACGCCCAGCCGGATATTGGCATCTTGGAGATCATTTTTCTCCCGCCTGACTCGTGTCAGCACGCGCTCGCCAGCATTTCACTGTCGATCATCACGTGCCGTATCCGCCTCCACGGCCTCCGGATTCACTCCGGGGCCACCTGCAACATCTATTGTTAGGTGTGCATATACGCCGCATACTACCTGGTACTGATATTCTTTGCAATAGACAAAAGAGTTACCAGGGGGACCCTTTTTGTACTTCTTCAATGCGGCAACAGCGGCTTCCAGCTGGGCCTTTGAAAGGATCAAGAAGAGGTGTCTAGAGGGGGGTGATTAGACACTAAGTGCCAAAAGTTGCAGTTTTTAATATTCTTAAGTTTAAGTGGAGTTTAAGCACAAGTTTAACAAACATAATACATATCAAGCAAGCATGCAATGAGTATATGAGTAGCGGAAAGTAAAGCATGCAACTTGCAAGAATGTAAAGAGAAGGGTTTGGAGTATTCAAACGCAATTGGAGACACGGATGTTTTTGTCGTGGTTCCGATAGGTGGTGCTATCGTACATCCACGTTATGGAGAATTCAACCCACGGAGGGTAACGGTTGCGCGAGTCCATGGAGGGCTCCACCCACAAAGGGTCCACGAAGAAGCAACCTTGTCTATTCCATCATGGACGTCGCCCACTAAGGACTTGCCTCACTAGCGGTAGATCTTCACAAAGTAGGCAATCTCCTTGCCCTTACAAACTCCTTGGTTCAACTCCACAATCTTGTTGGAGGGTCCCAAGTGACACCTAGCCAATCTAGGAGACACCACTCTCTAAGAAGTAACAAATGGTGTGTTGATGATGAACTCCTTGCTCTTGTGCTTCAAATGATAGTCTCCCCAACACTCAACTCTCTCTCACATGATTTGGATTTGGTGGAAATAAGATTTGAGTGGAAAGCAACTTGGGAAAGGCTAGAGATCAAGATTCATATGGTTGGAATGGAATATCTTGACCTCAACACAAGTGTAGGTGGTTCTCTCTCAGAAAATGTGTATTGGAAGTGTAGGTATGTTCTGATGGCTCTCTCCACGAATGAAGAGTGGGTGGAGGGGTATATATAGCCTCCACACAAAATCTAACCATTACACACAATTTCCCAAACTCGGTGGGACCGAATGGTTAAACTCGGTCAGACCGATTCAGCAAACTTAGTGACCATTAGGATTTTTGGTGGGACTGAGATGCAACTCGGTAGGACCGATATGGTTAGGGTTAGGGCATAACGTAATCTCGGTGTGACCGATTACACAAACTCAGTGGGACCGATTTTGGTAATAAGCTAACCAGAGAGTTGGTCAGGCAAACTCGGTGAGACCGATTACACAAACTCGGTGGGACCGATTTTGGTAATAAGCTAACCAGAGGGTTTGCATTGTAATCTCGGTAGTACCGATTGCTCAAACTCGGTGAGACCGATTTTGTAATGGACATACACAGAGAGATTACAATCCCATCTCGGTGAGACCGAGATCCCTATCGGTGAAACCGATTTGCTAGGGTTTGTGGTAGTGGCTATGACATCTGAAACTCGGTGGCGCCGGATAGATAGAATTGGTGAGGCCGAGTTTGACTTTTAGTTTAGGTCATATGTGGATGTGGGAAGGTAGTTGAGGGTTTTGGAGCATGTCACTAAGCACTCTGAGCAAGCAAGCCATTAAGCAACACCTCATCCCCTCTTGATAGTATTGGCTTTTCCTATAGACTCAATGTGATCTTGGATCACTAAAATAGAAAATGTAGAGTCTTGATCTTGAAGCTTGAGCCAATCCTTTGTCCTTAGCATCTTGAAGGGGTTCCACATCCTCTAGTCCATGCCACTCCATTGTTGAACTTATCTGAAACATACTAGGTAAAAGTGTTAGTCCAACAAGAGATATGTTAACATTAATTACCAAAACCACCCAGGGAGCACTTGTGCTTTCAATCTCCCCCTTTTTGGTAATTGATGACAACATACATCAAAGCTTTATATAAAGATATAGAGAATAGCAAGTAAAGCTTTGGAAAGACATGTAACATGCATATGCAATCATGTGAATATTGAATATAGGAGCATGTGAATGCGTAAACATGACAAAGTAAGGAATGTGTTACATGTATCTTGGCTATATGCATCAGAGCAAATGATGAGAATGTGAGAAATGTACCTTCATGCTCATGAGTCCTTCTTGCAAACAGTATGTACATCAGCAAGAACTTCTCATTCACATGACTGTGATGCATATACTTACCTTGTGGTCTTGAGTTGGCTTAGGATGGGATGAACCTGCGCAAACAAGGTTAAATAACACAGATACACCTACTGACCAAAGCAAGCAAGAGAAACCACAAGAGAACCAAGACTGGGATGACATGTAGAGTGAATACTAAGTACCACATTGGATATAGAAATGTCCCAAAGGTAAAGATATGCAATAAAATCAGAGATTTCCTCCCCTTAGATGTCTTTCTCCCCCTGAATCTGCATGGGATATTGGGAGAAGATAGGGAATAGAAAATTAGAGCAACAAAAAAGGAAACAACAGAGCTTGAGCTAAAGCAAGCAACCAATTGACATGTGACATCTCTCCTCTTGAACAACAAGCATCTGGGGTCTTTGATGATATTACTTTCTCCTAGTTGAGAAACTCTCTCCCCCTGAGTATTCTCTCTTTTTCCCCCTATAGGAAGGATTAAGCTTTGATGTGATCTCTCTCTCTCCCCCTTTAACATCAATTTCCAAGAAGGGCTCTTCTGGACATGTGATACAAATGGGTTGGTCCTTGAGTCACAGAGCAAAGCAGCATGTCTAATATGATGCTGGTAGAGGACAAGAATCATTGAGTGGAGCTGGAGCAAACAGAAATTAGGAATAAGTGGCAAGTTGGTTTTCTTGTGGTGGAATCGGTGACTCCGAGTTGTGTGCTTCGGTTGCACCGAAAGATTTCGGTTGGGTCGAAGAGAACAAACCGGTGTGACCGAGTTCATTAGAGTGAAACCACTTGTCACCTCAGCTCACTAGACAAGTAAGATCTCACAAGGATATGCAAGGAATTTACTGAAAGATCTGCAATGAATTGGATGCAGAAAATGCAGAACAAAAAGGAAAGAAAAGAAACTAAAAGTTCTAGATGAAGCACGGAGACAAAAGCACAGAGAGACACACGAGAACTTCATCTAGAGATGGTCGGCGACAAAGTCACCTATGTTAGAGTATATTGACTTAGGAGTCAAGTGAGAGCACTTGATCATAGGTCATACTCATCGTTTAAGCTCAAAATGGGGTTACCATTTTTCATTTAATCCTTCTGATGTATTCACATCTTGTCGAGTTGCTTTGACTCATGACTTGGAGTAAAGCTTCTCTAAGATGGAATAACATACCTTGGGTGGTGGTGTTGATCTTGCTCATGTAGTTGAACTTGTGTGGGTTGCTCAAGGTTGATGTAGTTCATCAAGGGTTGGGAGCACCACTTGGAGTTTGAGTTCATCTACCTACATGGGTTAGCTTTGCAAGGAAGAGCACTTGTGTATCCAAAATGACAATCATGAGACTCAACATAGAATTTGCCAAAGGATATGCTTGAATGGTTACGTGCTTCCTTGTCTTCAACCACCATTGTGTAGAGACTTGGTGATGTAGAGATTGCTCAAGATGTGAGTGAGTTGCAATCTCATAGATTTAGATTCAACCAAGTACCTACACTGGTTAGATAACATGCAAGGTACAAATATATCCAAGACATATGAATAGCATCATAAGAGAAATATCGAGGATTAGTCATAGGCTCATGCCCCGCATGTATCAAATGGAGTTCCTACTCGAAGTTTGAAGCATCAATGATGTTCAATTCACCTCTCAACCTACAAAACACTTTCTCATCAAGTGGTTTAGTGAATATATCCGCCAATTGCTTATCGGTGCGAACATGCTTAAGGTTAATGTCCCCTTTTGCAACATGATCTCGAATGAAATGATGACGAACTTCAATATGCTTAGTTCGAGAATGTTGCACGGGATTGTGAGCAATCTTAATAGCACTTTCATTGTCACATAGCAATGGAACATGTTTCACATATATCCCATAATCTTTAAGAGTTTGGGTCATCCAAAGTAATTGAGCACAACATGAACCAGCGGCAATGTATTCCGCTTCGGCGGTGGATAAGGATACCGAGTTTTGTTTCTTGGAAGACCAAGACACAAGAGATCTACCAAGGAATTGACAAGTACCCGAAGTGGATTTTCTATCAACCTTGTCTCCGGCATAGTCCGAATCAGAGTAGCCAACAAGATCAAAAGAGGACCTCTTAGGATACCAAATGCCAAAATTTGGTGTATGGATTAGGTATCTCACTATCCTTTTCACAGCCATAAGATGACACTCTTTAGGAGCAGCTTGATATCGTGCACCCATGCACACACTTAACATAGTATCGGGACGAGAGGCACATAGATATAACAATGAACCAATCATAGAGCAATAAACCTTTTGATCAACCGGTTCACCATCTTTGGTCAAATCAAGATGTCCACTAGTAGGCATGGGTGTAGTCATACCTTTGCATTCTTGCATATTGAACTTCTTGAATAAGTCCTTGGTGTACTTCGTTTGAGAGACAAAGGTACCTTCCTTAGTTGGTTTGATTTGCAAACCGAGAAAGAATTTGAGTTCACTCATCATAGACATCTCAAACTTCTCCGACATTAGCTTTCCAAACTTCTCACTAAAATGAGGGTTAGTTGAACCAAATATGATATCATCAACATAAATTTGGCACACAAATAGTTCTCCATTAACCCTTTTAGTAAAAAGAGTAGAATCAATTTTACCAATTTCAAAGCCTTTTTCAATAAGGAACTTGCTCAAGCATTTATACCATGCTCTAGGAGCTTGTTTAAGACCATAAAGGGCTTTGTGAAGTTTGTAAACATGATTAGGTTTCTTAGGATTGACGAAGCCGGGAGGTTGCTTAATATAAACTTCCTCCTCAATTTTGCCATTTAGAAAAGCACTTTTAATGTCCATTTGGTACAAGGTGATATCATGGTGATTAGCATAAGCAAGTAAGATGCGAATGGACTCAAGTCTAGCAACGGGAGCATATGTCTCACCATAGTCCATACCTTCAACTTGTGTGTAGCCTTGGGCGACGAGACGTGCTTTGTTGTGAACCACTTGTCCATCTTCATCTTGCTTGTTGCGAAACACCCATTTGGCACCAATGATGTTGTGGTTGTTGTCGGGCTTCTCGACCAATGTCCACACTTGATTTCTCTCAAAGTTGTGTAGCTCTTCATGCATAGCGTTTATACAGTCCAGATCATCCAATGCTTCTTCAACCTTCATAGGTTCAATGCTAGAGATGAATGACTAATGTTCACAAAAGTTAGCTAAACGAGTTTTAGAGCGAGTGATTCTCCCGGTTTGGATATCATTGTAGATTTGCTCGATGGGATGATCCTTAGCAATTCTTGCTCGAACTCGTGAAAGCTTTTGCTTGGGTCGGGGTGGAACATCCTCTTCATCTTGTGCTTCTTCTTGGCCTTCTTTATTGTTGACGTTGTCGTTCTCTTGTCGTGGTGGAGAAGGAGGTTGTTGATGTTCATCTTGGTGCGCTTCCTCGTTTTCTTCATCTTGGCGTCTCCCACTTGTAGATGCTTCCGTATCAACTCTTGGTCCACCTTGTCATGAGGTAGAAGCTTCCACTTGGACGGACGAGGTACTCTCCTTCACTTCCATTGGACGAATCTTGCCAACAGACAAGTCTTGAATTGCTTCCGAAGGGTCTTTGTCTCCTACATCAATTGGCAATTGCTCTACTTGCGAGCCGTTAGATTCATCAAACTTCACATCTACCGTCTCTTCAACCTTTCGGGTGAAATTGTTGTAGACACGGTAAGTGTGAGAGTTTGAACCATAACCAAGTAGGAAACCTTCATGAGATTAGGAGCAAATTTAGAACGACGATGCTTATCAAGAATGTAGCACTTTGAGCCGAATACACGAAAGTATCCAACTTGGGGTTTGTTACCGGTGAGGAGCTCGTATGCCGTCTTGCCGAGTAGCTTGTGAAGATACAAGCGATTTGTTGCATGACAAGCTGTCTCAACCGCTTCCGCCCAAAAGTGCTTTGGCATTTTCTACTCATCAAGCATCGTTCTTGCCATCTCGATAAGAGTCCGGTTCTTCCTTTCAACAACTCCATTTTGTTGAGGTGTGTACATAGCTGAGAACTCGTGTGAAATCCCTTCTTCGTCAAGAAAGGTGTCCACATTTGCGTTCTTGAACTCCGTTCCATTGTCGCTCCGAACCTTCTTGATCTTCACGTCAAACTGATTTTGGGCCTTCCTAGCGAAGTTTTTGAAGATCTTTTGGACCTGCGATTTGTCATCAAGAAAGAACACCCACGTAAATCTTGAAAAATCATCAACTATGACTAGACCAAATGAGTTATCACCGAGACTCTTGTAGGCATTTGGACCAAAGAGATCCATGTGAAGTAGCTCGAGTGGTCTTCTTGTGGTCATGATGTTCTTCGCGCGGTGACTTCCTCCAACTTGTTTCCCTGCTCGACGAGCACTACAAAGTCTATCCTTGTCAAATATGACATCTTTTATTCCAAGGATATGATCACCTTTAATAAGCTTATCAAGATTTCGCATACCAACATGACCTAGTCTTCTATGCCACAACTAGCCTTTAGAAGATTTGGTAATTAAGCAAGTTCTAGGTTGAGCCTTTTTTTAGTGAAATCAACAATGTAAAGATCTCCTCTACGTATATTGTCTCTATGAAACACTTGGCAATCTACTTTAGTGAATAAGATATTGAAACCGAAATCTGCAAGTCTAGAAACTGAAAGTAAATTGTATCCAAGGGATTCAACGAGCATGATATTTTGTATGGAGCTATCATGTGAGATGGCCACCTTACCAAGGCCAACCACCTTACCCTTTGAATTATCACCAAAAGTGACATATTTTCGAGGGCCGTCGTTTTCAGCAAGCTCACAGAACATATCTTTATCTTCGGTCATATGATCAGTACATCCACTATCAAGGACCCATTCCTTTCCTCCAGCCATGTAGCCGTGAAGATTTGCCATAAGACCAAAATGCCTCATTGCATCATCCAGATCATAGTCACTATCATCATCTTCATCATAGTATCCATGTTCAACATCATCTTGTGATTGATCAATTCCTAGAGAGGGTAATTCATTAGATAAATGATCATCACAATGGTTACCTTTATGAATTCTAATAGCTTCGGATATGATATCGCTAATGATTCCAACATTTCCTTTAGCACGCATGAGGTTGGTAAGCTCAAATAGACAATCACCAAAGCTAGGATCACTAGAGTTCATCTTATTCAAGGCAATAGACTTATGGAGAATTTCATCTAAATTTTTCAAGGAATAATCTGGAAATCGTTCCTCAAGAAATCTCCATATGGTGTAGGCACACTTGAGAGTAGGCAAACATCTAATCAAGTTTCTAGGCAAGCCTCTAATGATGAGCTCAACAGTTCTAAGATTGCGAATCATGTCAATATCTTCATCTAGGGTAGGGTGCAAAGGATCAACATGAGGTGCACAAGGGCTAGTAATGTACATGTTCAAATGATATTCATTGAAAATCTCAAGCATTTCATTTTTCCACTCATGAAAATACTCTCCATCAAGAATAGGCACTCTATGTCTAAGACTCCCCAAAGTAGACACATCCATCTTCCTCCAATGGTTTTTAAACCAAGGCAATGGAGACCAAAGCTCTGATACCAATTGAAAGGATCGAGAAGAGGTGTCTAGAGGGCGGTGATTAGACACTAAGTGCCAAAAGTTGCAGTTTTTAATATTCTTAAGTTGTGGAGTTTAAGCACAAGTTTAACAAACACAATACATATCAAGCAAGCATGCAATGAGTATATGAGTAGCGGAAAGTAAAGCATGCAACTTGCAAGAATGTAAAGAGAAGGGTTTGGAGTATTCAAACGCAATTGGAGACACGGATGTTTTTGTCGTGGTTCTGATAGGTGGTGCTATCGTACATCCACGTTGATGGAGACTTCAACCCACGGAGGGTAACGGTTGCGCGAGTCCACGGAGGGCTCCACCCACGAAGGGTCCATGAAGAAGCAACCTTGTCTATTCCATCACGGCCGTCGCCCACGAAGGACTTGCCTCACTAGCGGTAGATCTTCACGAAGTAGGCGATCTCCTTGCCCTTACAAACTCCTTGGTTCAACTCCACAATCTTGTTGGAGGCTCCCAAGTGATACCTAGCCAATCTAGGAGACACCACTCTCCAAGAAGTAACAAATGGTGTGTTGATGATGAACTCCTTGCTCTTGTGCTTCAAATGATAGTCTCCCAAACACTCAACTCTCTCTCACAGGATTTGGATTTGGTGGAAAGAAGATTTGAGTGGAAAGCAACTTGGGAAAGGCTAGAGATCAAGATTCATATGGTTGGAATGGAATATCTTGACCTCAACACAAGTGTAGGTGGTTCTCTCTCAAAAAATGTGTATTGGAAGTGTAGGTATGTTCTGATGGATCTCTCCACGAATGAAGAGTGGGTGGAGGGGTATATATAGCCTCCACACAAAATCTAACCATTACACACAATTTGCCAAACTCGGTGGGACCGAATGGTTAAACTCAGTCGGACCGATTCAGCAAACTTAGTGACCATTAGGATTTTCAGTGGGACTGAGATGTAACTCGGTAGGACCGATATGGTTAGGGTTAGGGCATAACGTAATCTCGGTGTGACCGATTACACAAACTTGGTGGGACCGATTTTGGTAATAAGCTAACCAGAGAGTTGGTCAGGCAAACTCGGTGAGACCGATTACACAAACTCGGTGGGACCGGTTTTGGTAATAAGCTAACCAGAGGGTTTGCATTGTAATCTCGGTAGTACCGATTGCTCAAACTCGGTGAGACCGATTTTGGTAATGGACATACACAGAGAGATTACAATCCCATCTCGGTGAGACCGAGATCACTATTGGTGAAATTGATTTGCTAGGGTTTGTGGCTATGGCTATGACATCTGAAACTCGGTGGCGCCGGATAGATAGAATCGGTGGGGCCGAGTTTGACTTTTGGTTTAGGTCATATGTGGATGTGGGAAGATAGTTGAGGGTTTTGGAGCATGTCACTAAGCACTTTGAGCAAGCAAGCCATTAAGCAACACCTCATCCCCTCTTGATAGTATTGGCTTTTCCTATAGACTCAATGTGATCTTGGATCACTAAAATAGAAAATGTAGAGTCTTGATCTTGAAGCTTGAGCCAATCCTTTGTCCTTAGCATCTTCAAGGGGTTCCACATCCTCTAGTCCATGCCACTCCATTGTTGAACTTATCTGAAACATACTAGGTAAAAGTGTTAGTCCAACAAGAGATATGTTGACATTAATTACCAAAACCACCTAGGGAGCACTTGTGCTTTCAGCCTTGCACTTGTCCAGCTCTTGAGACAGTTGGAAATTCTTCTCCATAAGAACCTGCACAAATAATGATCCTTAAATTAGTTGCGTCAACTGTTTCAAATCTCAGGGGCTACTGATACATATAATCGTTAGATTTTCTTACCCGTACATCCCTTACATACTGGTCCGTGGCTCTGGCTAGACCATTTTGAGCAGCACGGAGGTACGCATCTCCAGAATTGAAGGCATCAAATGCCTCTGGTGAGAAGCAAGCGTCACGGAGTACGGCGCAGCGACGCCTATGATTCGTGGCGCTCTCCACTTCTGAATTTGTAGCAGACAGTCTATCTGCATCCTCTGTAGGAGGAGTATCCAGCGTCTGCCCCATGTCGGCTTCCGCCTCTATGTCCGGCCCTGGAGCCCGACTGGTGGAAGCGTGATCGGCAGCCTCTCCGGACATATTCCGGCGAGCGTTTTTTCTATTAAAGAAACATGGATGTCATTACATTTTGAGAAAGACGACAACCACGGAGCAGGGATTTTTTGTAATACCTCTGCGCCGGCGTCTCCGTCCTGACCGCCTTCCTTTTTGGCCTACCCGGCATCGGTGCCTCTTGTTGGCGAGTTGCTGCTGGTTCGACACGGCGTCCCGAATGCCTTCCCTATAAAACACCACATGTATATGGTAGGTGAAGTGTCTAGAAGGGGATCCTAGTTTTTGGAGTTGGGATTTTGGTTTTTCTTACGTGCGATGCAGGGAGCAGTCCGGGATAGTCGGCCGTAATGGCCACCATGGCGTCATCACAACTCAATTGATAGAACTGCATGTCTATCAGCTCCACGAATATGTCCGGATCTTCTTCGAGTCCGAGATCGAGGGCCCAGTCAGGGTCCTCTGGTTGTGGAGATGGGCTGTTGACCTCCCTTACAGCTTTTCGCAGTTCCTGCCGTAAAATGGCAAGGTGAGTACCTACGACAAAGAATGCGGGAAGAATGGGAGTAAGGAGATATAACTCACCCAGCTTGGAGGGTTGGACATGGAGAATCCATCCTGTGGCTTGATGCGGATGAACTCCTCTTCCTCTCCCTTGAACAACTCGGACATAATTTTTGCTAAAGCAGCAGCGGAGTCCGGTCCCTTACGCCCGCAACGGGTGGCATCATCTTCCCCGTTAAAACATCACAGGGGGTGCCCTCGATATTGAAGTGGCTGCATTCCCCGCATTATGCATATTGACATAACCTCGATTACTGTCAATCCTGATTGAGCCAGCGCTTTAATCCGGTTCATCGGGTAAAGGAATTCTCCGTTGTCTTCCTCCTGGGGGCTCCGTCGGCGCCAACTTCGGCGTTTCTTCAGAGGAGCATTGTTGAACTCCGGAAGACCCCGCCGAACAGGGTCCAGAAGGGGGACGCCCTCCATATAAAACCATTCCGAAGGCCAGTCTTCAGACGTCTTCTTCGGAGTACCGGGCAAGTATCCGGTTTCGGCGATGCACCATATTTCGGCTCCGCCCACTTGATAAAGTGACCTCTTCTGTGCGCGGGGGACGAGGCAAAATAACCTTTTCCATAGCTCGAAATGAGCCTCGCAGCCTAGGAATAACTCGCAAAGGGCAACATAGCCGGCGATGTGTAATATGGAAGCAGGGGTGAAATTATGCAGTTGGAGGCCGTAAAACTCCAGGAGCCCGCAGAGGAACGGATGAATTGGAAATCTGAGTCCCCTTAATAAGTAAGGAACAAGGCACACCCACTCCCCCGTAGAGGGGCTGGCGAAGCTCTCCGCTTGCTCCCCGCCATTGTAGGTGGAGGGAGAAATCCCTGAGTCTGCAGTTCGACTAATCGACTGTGTGGGATAGAACACCTCTCCCAATCACTGGGGTTAGGGATACGGGGGCGAGAGGAGGAGCTGCGGTGGTCGACCATGTTGGAGTGGATTTTTCCGAAGCGCGCTCCGATGGATTCTCGCTGTGGGAGGATGGTATGGATTGGATCTAAGAATCCCCATCCCTTTAAAAGACAATTTATTTATCTGGCTAGGGGGGCGAATGTAAAAACGCCCGGGCTCCTCGTATTCATTCAACGCGTGGAAGATAGCCCTTATTAGGCGCAGAAGCCAATAAGTCCAACATTTATGGGGCCGGACACTACTTGACAAACATTCAAAATTTGGAGAAGAACCCGCCTTGCAATGCCAAAGACAATACTGCGCGCCGAACTCGACGTCATTGAAGCCTGGTTTAGGGGCTACTGAGGGAGTCCTGGATTGGGGGGTCTCTGGACATCCGGACTATATCCTTTGGCCGGACTGTTGGACTATGAAGATATAAGATTGAAGACTTCATCCCGTGTCCGGATGGGACTCTACTTGGCGTGGAAGGCAAGCTAGGCAATACGGACATGTATATCTCCTCCTTTGTAAGCGACCTTGTGTAACCCTAGCCCCCTCCGGTGTCTATATAAACCGAAGGGTTTTAGTCCGTAGGACAACATACAATCATACCATAGGCTAGCTTCTAGGGTTTAGCCTCTCTGATCTCATGGTAGATCAACTCTTGTAATACTCATATCATCAAGAATAATCAAGCAGGACGTAGGGTTTTACCTCCATCAAGAGGGCCCGAACTTGGGTAAACATCGTTTCCCCTGCTTCGTGTTACCATCCACCTTAGACGCACAGTTCGGGACCCCCTACCCGAGATCCGCCGGTTTTGACACCGACAGGCGCCACCAGCGCAAGCTAGATAACATGAAGGCTGAGGCCTCCCTTGTGGCCTCCCGTGAAGCCTGCTCCCGAGCTCTGGAGGAGGCTCGCGAAGCTGATCGCCATCGCGAGGCTACGGGGAAGTGCACGTGGGAGCTCCACGCCTGGAGTGTGTCCCTCAAGCAGCAAGTGGAGGCGCGCAAAGCCGCCCTCGCATCACTAAGGGGGACGCTTGCCCAGGAAGACGAGGTTCGGAAGCGTGAGGAGGCGTTGGCTCTGGAAGCCATGGAGCGCAGCCTCGAGCTTGAGCAACTGGAGACGAGGGATCATCAAGTTGCCCAAGCGGAAGATGCCGTCGGGACTCGCGAGGCCAAGGTCCAGGAGGAAGTCGACCGCCGGATGGCCGAGGTTCGCGCGGATGTTGAAGGTTGGTACGACCTGAAGCTGAAGCTTGCGGAAATAGAGGCAGCGGGTAGGACCGCTGCTCTCAGGCCCAGGTCAGACGAGGCGGAGGGGCGTGAGGAGGCCATGGCTGCCTCCCTAGTCACGGCGCAGGCGGACTTGGCCTCCGCCCATGCCGAGCTGCTTTCTCTTCAGAAACAGGTTGATGACACCGAGGCCGTCGTGCGGCAGAACAGGGAGGAAGTGCTTCCACGGTGGATGCTGGAGCGCGAGCACACCCCCATGCTTCAGGGCCTCCGAAACAGGGCTAATTCCACCCTGGGCTTCATATGTGATGAGAATGCACCGCCCCCGCACTCCGTTGACTATGCTAGTCGCCTGAGCTTCTTCACCAACATGGTGACGCGCCTGGAAACCCGGTCTAGTAGGGCTCGCCAGCTCCTAGAAGAGAGAAGTCGTAGTCTGCTTGGGCGCGCGTTCTCCCGCGTCTTTAGCCACATCCGGAACATTGATCTCAACTTCGATTTCGACGTCGCCATTGCTCCCGTGCCGAAAGCCATCCAGGGCGACTTGGCGCGATGGGTTGAAGACCAAGTGGATGCGCTGGCAGTGCCTTCGCTTCTGACGATGACAGGGTAGTGGTTGCGGCGGACGAAGGCGACGTGGTTGATGACGATGATGTCGGTGCCGACGATGGTGGAGGCAACACCGACGATGGTGACAGAGACGCCAGTGGCGCGTCTGAAAATGACATGGGGGACGCGACGAGCGACGTATCTGGCTGATTCCTCGTTTCCCTGTTATTTACCCTGCAAAAACTTGGGCGTGGCCCCGGAAGATTGTAAGAGCATTTTGAGAGGGGGAGCCCCTCATGTAAACAAATCGATGCTTCCATCGTTCTGTGTGAAATTGAGTACGCGTCTCCACAAGCTTTACGTATACTGGGGAAGGGTTGTTGTTGCGGTTTACCTCAGCCCAAGCGAGTCCAAAACCGGCTCAAGAGATTGTGGGTTTCTGAGAAGCTCCTGAGGAATTCGTTGCCACGCCCGAGAGGTTCATGTGACAAGCGAGCGACTGCCACGGCTCGGCACGCGAGTGGCTCATGTGCTTCATGCCTAGCCCGGCTCGCGAGGGGCCTGCAAGGGGGGAGCGACTGGCACGAGCTCCGAAATAAGGCAAGAACTAGACTGCGAGAAATAGCTCGAACGAGAAAAAGGCATCCCCCGCGCGCATCAAATGAAAATCCAACTTCAACTTAAATCCAAATCCAAAAGGCAGGGTTACAGAAAAGAGATCCAAAGCAAATGGTCGCGTCCGGCACCTAGTCTAGTCTTCAACGTCTTCTCACCAGCGCGGAGCTAAGTGCTACCACTAGGCGTGGGAGGGAGCCCCCGAGGCCCGAGGGTGGCTCTCCGGAGACTCCAGGGCGTGTACAACTCCACTCCTTATTACGTGAGAGTGTCACGGGCGGCGATCTTCACAGGCACTGGGCCTTCTTCATAGGTACCGGCCTTGCTTCATATCGCCAGGCGAGGGCCCCGCCTTGTGCCACCCCCTACCACCGCTGGGACAACCGGAAACCTGGACGACCCAACGAGGGCAGAGGGGACGCCAACGGCGCCCTCGGCGACCACGGGTCCTCTGCCGGAGGAAAGGTCGCCGTCGCCACCCCGGCAGAGGGCCTACCTCCCAGCGTTGCCTTGCTCCGTGCGACACGGGGAGGGGCCTTGCTCCTGGCCCCGTCCATGTAGCCCCCAGCAGGTCTCTCCTATCAGGGCGGGCATTGCCTTGCCGGAACCATCGTTTGGCGCCACGACCTGGTTCATCTGTGACTCATGGTTAGCGTAAGCTTGCTCCTGAGGGATTAGTGGTACCATGTATCTATTGTCGACGACGCGGTTGGCGGGGCTCTCTGGCGGCTCCTAGAAGGCTTCAGCTCCTAATGCCTCCTCCTCCCAGCCTGGCCCGAGAAACAAGCCAGGGTCGTCCTCCGGCATGTACTCCTGGTCCATCATGCGGGGCATATAGGCTTCCGGGGCTGTCACCCCAAACACCTCGCCGTAGTGCCCCACACTCCATGTCGCCCGACCCAGTGCGGCATCCTGAGGATGATAGCGCGATGCCTCGCTGGGGCCATGGGGGGCAACGCTCATGCCCATGCTCATCAGAGGCGGTGTGGGGGCAACGGGGCCCCCGGCGCCGCCGGTTGTCCTGGTGTCGATGAAGCCCCCAGGCACACCCGAGGGCGCGTGGTTGTGGCGAGGCCCGTCGTGAGGTCCAGTAGCGGCTCGGGAAGGGAGCAGATAGAAGAAAGGTGACGCTCCTTGATAACCCACAAGTATAGGGGATCGCAATAGTTTTTGATAAGTAAGAGTGTCGAACCCAATGAGGAGCTAAAGGTAGAACAAATATTCCCTCAAGTTCTATCGACCACCGATACAACTCTACGCACGCTTGACATTCGCTTGACCTAGAACAAGTACGAAACTAGAAGTACTTTGTAGGTGTTGTTGGATAGGTTTGCAAGATAATAAAGAGTACGTAAATAAAAAGTAGGGGCTGTTTAGATAAAGAAACAATAAAGTAAATATAGCGAGTGTGGAAAAGTGGTGGTAGGAGTTGCGAAATTGCCCCTAAGCAATTGACTACTTTACTAGACCGATAGCAAGTATTATGTGGGAGAGGCCACTGCTAGCATGTCATCCCTGACTTGGAATTCTATGCACTTATGATTGGAACTATTAGCAAGCATCCGCAACTACTAATGTTCATTAAGGTAAAACCCAACCATAGCATTAAGATATATTGGTCCCCCTTCAATCCCGTATGCATCAATTTCTATGCTAGGTTGAAGCTTCTGTCACTCTTGCCCTCCAATACATAGTCCTATCAACATACAACTAACCCTAGGGTGTGATCCACGCGCAATCATATGATGGGCACCAAAGGACAGCAACATAACCACAAGCAAATTAAATCAATCATAGAATTTCATCAACCACCGATAGGACAACAAAAATCTACTCATACATCATAGGTTGGCAACACATCATTGGATAATAATATGAAGCATAAAGCACTATGTTCAAGTAGAGGGTACAGCGGGTTGCAGGAGAGTGGACCGCTGTAGATAGAGGGGGGAAGGTGATGGAGATGTTGGTGAAGATGGCGGAGGTGTTGGTGTAGATCGCGGTGATGATGATGGCCCCCGGTGGCACTCCGGTGCCACCGGAAGCGAGGGGGAGAGAGCCCCCCTCCTTCTTCTTCTTCCTTGACCTCCTCCCTAGATGGGAGAAGGGTCTCCCCTCTGGTCCATGGCCTCCATGGCACGGGAGGGGCGAGAGCCCCTCCGAGATTGGATCTGTCTCTCTGTCTCTCTCTGTTTCTGCGTTATCAGATTCTTCCCTTTCACCGTTTCTTATATTCCCGGAGATCCGTAACTCCGATTGGGATGAAATTTTGACACGATCTCTATCCGGAAATTAGCTTTCTTGCGGCGAAAGAAGGGCACAAACCGCCTTACGTGGTGGCCACGAGGGTCAGGGACGCTCCTGACACCCTGGGGCGCGCCCCCTACCTCGTGGGCCCCTCGAGCATCATCTCGCGTGGATTCTTCTTCCCAAAAATCGTATATATATTCCAAAAAAAATCTCCGTCAGTTTTTACTCCGTTTGGACTCCGTTTGATATGGATATTCTGTGAAACAAAAAACATGCAACAAACAGGAACTGGCACTAGGCACTGGATCAATATGTTAGTCCCAAAAATAGTAAAAAAAGTTGCCAAAAGTATATGAAAGTTTAATAATATTGGCATGGAACAATAAAAAATTATAGATACGACGGAGACGTATCAGCATCCCCAAGCTTAATTCCTGCTCGTCCTCGAGTAGGTAAATGATAAAAAAGATAATTTTTGATGTGGAATGCTACCTAGCATAATCTTGATCATATGTCTAATCATGGCATGAATATTAATATACGAGTGATTCAAAGCAATAGTCTATCGTTTGACATAAAAACAATAATACTTAAAGCCTACTAATAAAGCAATCATGTATTTTCAAAATAACATGGCCAAAGAAAGTTATCCCTACAAAATCATATAGTCTGGCTATGCTCCATCTTCACCACACAAAATATTCACATCATGCACAACCCCGATGACAAGCCAAGCAATTGTTTCATACTTTTGACATTCCCAAACCTTTTCAACTTTCACGCAATACATGAGCGTGAGCCACGGACATAGCACTATAGGTGGAATAGAATATGATGGTGGAGAAGACAAAAAGGAGAAGTTAGTCTCACATCAACTAGGTGTATCAACGGGCTATGGAGATGCCCATCAATAGATATCAATGTGAGTGAGTAGGGATTGCCATGCAACGGATGCACTAGAGCTATAAGTGTATGAAAGCTCTAACTGAAACTAAGTGGGTGTGCATCCAACTTGCTTGCTCATGAAGACCTCGGGCATTTGAGGAAGCCCATCATCGGAATATACAAGCCAAGTTCTATAATGAAAATTCCCACTAGTATATGAAAGTGATAACTCAAGAGACTCTCTATATGAAGAACATGGCGCTACTTTGAAGCACAAGTGTGGAAAAAGGATAGTAGCATTGTCCCTTTTATTTTTTATTTTTTTATTTGGCCTCTCTTTTTTTGGGGACAATGCTCTATTAATGATGATCATCACACTTCTATTTACTTACAACTCAATATTACAACTCGATATCTAGAACAAAGATATGACTCTATATGAATGCCTCCGGCGGTGTACCGGGGTGTGCAATGATCTAGCGTAGCAATGACATCAAAAAACGGACAAGCCATGAAAACATCATGCTAGCTATCTTACGATCATGCAAAGCAATATGACAATGATGCTCAAGTCATGTATATGATGATGATGGAAGTTGCATGGCAATATATCTCGGAATGGCTATGTAAATGCCATAATAGGTAGGTATGGTGGCTGTTTTGAGGAAGGTATATGGTGGGTTTATGGTACCGGCGAAAGTTGCGTGGTACTAGAGAGGCTAGCAATGATGGAAGGGTGAGAGTGCGTATAATCCATGGACTCAACATTAGTCATAAAGAACTCACATACTTATTGCAAAAATCTATTAGTCATCGAAACAAAGTACTACGCGCATGCTCCTAGGGGGATAGATTGGTAGGAAAAGACCATCGCTCGTCCTCGACCGCCACTCATAAGGAAGACAATCAATAAACACCTCATGCTCCGACTTCGTTACATAATGGTTCACCATACGTGCATGCTACGGGACTTGCAAACCTCAACACAAGTATTTATCAATTTCACAATTACTCAACTAGCATGACTCTAATATCACCATCTTTATATCGCAAAACTATTCCAAGGAATCAAACATATCATATTCAGCGATCTACAAGTTTATGTAGGATTTTATGACTAACCATGTGAATGACCAATTCCTGTCATCTCTCTAAATAGATATAAGTGAAGCAAGAGAGTTTAATTCTTTCTACAAAATATATTCCCATGCTCTAACAAGTATAAGTGAAGAAAAAGAGCATTCTACAAATGGCGGTTGTCTAAGTGAAGAGAAACAGGCAATCCAAACTTCAAATGATATAAGTGAAGCACATGAAGCATTCTATAAAGCCATACTCAAAAGATATAAGTGAAGTGTAAAGAGCATTCTATAAATCAACCGAGGACCATCTCATAGCAGCATGGTGCATAAAAAAACCTAAATGCAAAAGACGCTCCAAGACTTGCACATATCGCATGATTGAAACGAATCCGAAAACATACTGATATTTGTTGAAGAAAGGGGGGATGCCTCCCCAGCATCCCCAAGCTTAGACGCTTGAGTCTCCTTGAATATTTACTTGGGGTGCCTCGGGCATCCCCAAGCTTGAGCTCTTGCCTCTCTTCCTTCTTCTCACATCGATACCTTCTCAATCATCGAACACTTCATCCACACAAAACTTCAACAGAAAACTCGGTAAGATCCGTTAGTATAATAAAGCAAATCACTACTCTAAGTACTGTTGCAAACCAATTAATATTTTGTTTTTGCATTGTGTCTACTGTAATATAATTTTTTCATGGCTTAATCCACTGATATAAATTGATAGTTTCATCAAAACAAGCAAACTATGCATCAAAAACAGAGTCTGTCTAAAACAGAACAGTCTGTAGCAATCTGAATATTCACCATAGTTATGATATTTGAAAAATTCTACCAAAATTAGTAAAAATAAAAAAAATTATAGGAAGACAGTGCAAAAAGAATCAGAACCATTTAACGTTCCACCTAAAAATGTAAAATCGCGCACTACAGCCAAAGTTTCTGTCCTGCACCGTACAAACCATCAAGCAAATGTAAACATCCTAAAGGCAAACCTTGGAACATTATTTTTATAATACAATGGAATTGTACAAGGGGATAATTATTTTTGTTGAAAAGTTTATGTAATCAAGATTCACAAAGTTGCCGTGAGCATGAACAAAGTTCAAGGAGCTCTCCCACTTCAACAGTGTTTGTCTTTCTCACTTTCACTTTCTTTTTTGAAAAGTTTTGGGTTCCCCTCTTTATTTTTGTTGTTTTTAAACTATATGAAGGCACTCAACAGAAATAAATGACTCTCTAAATCTTCCGGGTTGTCTCCCTGGCAGCGCTTTCTTTAAAGCCATTAAGCTAGGCATATAGTGCTCAAGTAATGAATCCACCTGGATCCCAAGGTATATTAAAGCCAATTTTAATTAAAAATGATTTGTAATTTAGTAGTGAGCACAAAGTAACATATATCATGTAACAACGAAGTCTAACTCTCTTCCTATGCATCGGCATGTCATAAAAGAACAATTCATGCACACATAGTAAAGGACAATGCATAGTATAAACAATTTCTTGCAATTTTATCATGTTGGAAACATAGAGAGGTGGAGATATAGTTCCCCTCTCATAATAATTGCAAGTAGGAGCAGCAAGCACATGCATATTATATTTATCAAAACCATCATGTGCAACGGTAAAAGGCAACCCATCAATATAATCTTAATAAGGGCAAACTTCTCCGATATAGTATATTCGAGAGAATTCAAAAAGATTATCATGCGTGGGTGCAATAGCAATAATTTCATGTTTAACATAAGGAACTATAGCAAGTTCATCTCCATAAGCATAATTCATATTGGCATCTTGGCCACAAGCATAGCAAGCATCATCAAAAAGGGATATTTCAAAAGAATCAATGGGATCATAATAATCATCATAGCAATCATCCTTTGGTAAGCACGAAGGGAATTTAAACAATGTATGAGTTGAAGAGTTACTCTCATTAGAAGGTTGGCACGGGTGATCAATCCGCTGTTCCTCCTTTTGTTCTTCGCTCTCCTCCTCATCTTTTTCATCCAATGAGCTCACAGTTTCATCAATTTCTTCTTCCATAGACTCCTGCAAAATATTAGTCTATTCTTGGACAGCGGAGTAGTTCTCAATATATGGTTTAACATAAGCATTAGAAGCATAATTATCATAGCAATATTTAAGTATGGCCAAATTTTCAGATTCGTAAAGAGTAGCACCATACTTTTCAATCAAAGAAGCAATTTCATAAGCACCCTTAAAAGCAACAAATTCTTCAATTTGTTGAACATCATAGTAACTACAAACACCCTTAGCATACGAAGATAAGATGCCATTATCAATAAACTCACATTGGTAGGGAAGGTGTTTTTTAGGGTTTTCAGAACAACAAGTAAAATCATATATATAGCATAAATTCCAAGCATAGCATTGCAAATGATGAATTTGATCCAGTAAAAGTTTCCCTTTTTCAGATATACGGTGTCGCACATAACAAGCATGCTCATCTAAAGATTTGCCCTCAACTAGCTAGTTGGGGTTTCAGCACGAGCACATAGGGATCAAAGATGATCCAAGTAATAAGCTTCAGCAGTGTGATAGATTTTGAGTGGTTCTTCAACCATTGGTTTAGTAGGTACAACTAATTTTTTTGGTATTTTGCGTTTCCTACCCATAACTAAAGATAGAAAACAACTAAGAACAGTAAATAAAAATTACTTAGTGATAAAGCAAACAAGCACACACGAGAATATTCACCCCACGCTATTGCTCCCCGGCAACGGTGCCAGAAAAAGGTCTTGATAACCCACAAGTATAGGGGATCGCAACAGTTTTCGATAAGTAAGAGTGTCGAACCCAACGAGGAGCTAAAGGTAGAACAAATATTCCCTCAAGTTCTATCGACCACCGATACAACTCTATGCACGCTTGACGTTCGCTTTACCTAGAACAAGTATGAAACTAGAAGTACTTTGTAGGTGTTGTTGGATAGGTTTGCAAGATAATAAAGATTACGTAAATAAAAAGTAGGGGCTGTTTAGATAAAGAAACAATAAAGTAAATATAGTGAGTGTGGAAAAGTGGTGGTAGGAGTTGCAAAATTGCCCCTTAAGCAATTGACTACTTTACTAGACCGATAGCAAGTATTATGTGAGAGAGGCCACTGCTAGCATGTCATCCCTGACTTGGAATTCTATGCACTTATGATTGGAACTATTAGCAAGCATCCGCAAATACTAATGTTCATTAAGGTAAAATCCAACCATAGTATTAAGGTACATTGGTCCCCCTTCAATCCCGTATGCATCAATTTCTATGCTAGGTTGAAGCTTCTATCACTCTTGCCCTCCAATACATAGTCCTATCAACATACAACTAACCCTAGGGTGTGATCCATGCGCGCAATCATATGATGGGCACCAAAGGACAGCAACATAACCACAAGCAAATTAAATTAATCACAGCAATTCATCAACCACCGATAGGACAACGAAAATCTACTCAGACATCATAGGATGGCAACACATCATTGGATAATAATATGAAGCATAAAGCACCATGTTCAAGTAGAGGGTACAACGGGTTGCGGGAGAGTGGACCGCTATAGATAGAGGAGGGAAGGTGATGGAGATGTTGGTGAAGATGGCGGAGGTGTTGGTGTAGATCGCGGTGATGATGATGGCCCCCCGGTGGCACTCTGGTGCCACCAGAAGCGAGGGGAAGAGAGCCCCCCTCCTTCTTCTTTCTTGACCTCCACCCTAGATGGGAGAAGGGTTTCCCCTCTGGTCCATGGCCTCCATGGCACGGGAGGGGCGAGAGCCCCTCCGAGATTGGATCTGTCTCTCTGTCTCTCTCTGTTTCTGCGTTCTCAGATTCTTCCCTTTCACCGTTTTTTATATTCCTGAAGATCCGTAACTCTGATTGGGATGAAATTTTGACACGTTCTCTATCCAGAAATTAGCTTTCTTGCGGCGAAAGAAGGGCACCAATCGCCTTACGGGGTGGCCACGAGGGTCAGGGGCGCGCCTGACACCCTGGGGCGCGCCCCCTACCTCGTGGGCCCCTCGAGCATCGTCTCGCGTAGATTCTTCTTCCCAAATATCATATATATTCCAAAAAAATCTCCGTCAGTTTTTATTCCGTTTGGACTCCGTTTGATATGGATATTCTGCGAAACAAAAAACATGCAACAAACAGGAACTGGCACTGGGCACTGGATCAATATTTTAGTCCCAAAAATAGTATAAAAAGTTGCCAAAAGTATATGAAAGTTGAATAATATTGGCATGGAACAATAAAAAATTATAGATACGACGGAGACGTATCACTCCTGTTGCCGCTGCATCCAGCAGCTCAGTGACACGTTCCAGCAGTGTGTCGGGGCCGCTCTCCATCAGCCGGCACTACAACAACTCCTGCGCCACCGTGAGCGCAGCCCGCATGTTCGCCTGCTCCAACCGGGTGAGTGGTGCCGTTGCTGCGGCGTGGCTTGCGGCCCTTGCAGCGGCTCACGCTTGTCGTGGAGTGAGGGTGGATGACGCCTGGCCGTGCCGCCCGCGCCCCGCAGTGTTAGATGGCGCTCGTGGTGCCTGGAGCGTGGGGTTGAGGTCTTCATGGGCAGGTGGCGCCGCCCGGGCTGGCCAGGCTGCCCAGCGGTCGGAGTCGGCCCTTGGGTCACCGGACATCGGGGCCGCGGAGCGTCGGCGGGTCGATTGGCAGAGAAGAGACCCCGGCGCACCCCTACCTGGCGCGCCAAATGTCGGATCACGGGTTCCGGCAAACCCTCAAGGTTCGAACACTGGGGTGCACGCAAAGATTTTCTCCCTATCGATCTACACCCTAGCTCTCTAAGATCTCGCGGACGAACTCGACGAACTCGCAACACAAAGACACAAGATTTATACTGGTTCGGGCCACCGTTATGGTGTAATACCCTACTCCAGTGAGGTGGTGGTGGATTGCCTCTTGGGCTGATGATGAACAGTACAAGGAGAAGAACTGCCCCCTGAGGTGAGGTATTCTTGTGCTTGGCAAACTTATGTGGGTGAGGATCGGAATCAGATCTCTCTCTCTCTCTCTCTATCAGTTGGGTCTCGGGACCTCTACCATGGTGGCTAGTTCTACTTATATAGGCCCTGGTCCTCTCCCCAAATATTGAGCGGGAAGGGAGCCAACAATGGCCAATTCGAAAGGGGACAACTAGTACAAGCAATCCTGACAAAAGGTGGTTTTCGCCTGCAAAAGGCTCTAGTGATGACGCCGTATTGGGCTCCACGGTGACCTCCGTCTTGCCGTCCTTCGGGTCTTGGTCTCGTTGCACCAATACGGAAACCTTTGCTTGATTCTCGGTACTCCGCGCCTGCGCTTGCCCCCTTGGCACCAAAGAGGAAGCAAGGACAATGCGCACGCTGGCGCCCGACTGGCGCCCGCCTGGTCTCGATCGTCATGGCTCACGTCATGAGGACCTCACGAGGTTTGCCTTGCCTTGATCTCTCCGCCCCTCGTGAGCCTCCCTGGCGAGCTCCTGCGGAGGTCTTGCGTCCTCCGCCTCGTGAGGCTTGGCCCTGATAACCCACAAGTATAGGGGATTGCAACAACTTTCGAGGGTAGAGTATTCAACCCAAATTTATTGATTCGACACAAGGGGAGCCAAAGAATATTCTCAAGTATTAGCAGCTGAGTTGTCAATTCAACCACACCTGGAAACTTAGTATCTACAGCAAAGTGTTTAGTAGCAAAGTAATATGATAGTGGTGGTAGCGGCAACAAAAGTAAAGACAACAAAAGTAATGTTTTTGGTATTTTGTAGTGATTGTAACAATAGCAGCGGGAAAGTAAATAAGCGAGAACCAGTATATGGAAAACTTGTAGGCACCGGATCAGTGATGGATAATTATGCCGGATGCGGTTCATCATGTAACAGTCATAACATAGGGTGACATAGAACTAGCTCCAATTCATCAATATAATGTAGGCATGTATTCCGTATATAGTCATACGTGCTTATGGAAAAGAACTTGCATGACATCTTTTGTCCTACCCTCCCGTGGCAGCGGGGTCCTATTGGAAACTAAGGGATATTAAGGCCTCCTTTTAATAGAGAACCAGAACAAAGCATTAGCACATAGTGAATACATGAACTCCTCAAACTATGGTCATCACCGGGAGTGGTCCCGATTATTGTCACTTCGGGGTTGCCGGATCATAACACATAGTAGGTGACTATAGACTTGCAAGATAGGATCAAGAACTCACATATATTCATGAAAACATAATAGGTTCAGATCTGAAATCATGGCACTTGGGCCCTAGTGACAAGCATTAAGTATAGCAAAGTCATAGCAGCATCAATCTCAGAACATAGTGGATACTAGGGATCAAACCCTAACAAAACTAACTCGATTACATGATAAATCCCATCCAACCCATCACCGTCCAGCAAGCCTACGATGCAATTACTCATGCACGGCGGTGAGCATCATGAAATTGGTGATGGAGGATGGTTGATGATGACGACAGCGACGAATCCCCCTCTCTGGAGCCCCGAACGGACTCCAGATCAGCCCTCCCGAGAGGATTTAGGGCTTGGCGGTGGCTCCGTATCATAAAACGTGATGATTTCTTCTCTCTGATTTTTTTTCTCATCGAAACTCAATATACGGAGGTGGAGTTGGAGACGCAACAGGGGGCCCACGAGGTAGGGGGGCGTGCCCTAGGGGGGGGGGGCGCCCCCACCCTCGTGAGAACGGTGTGGGCCCCCTGGTCTTCATCTTTGGCGAGGATTTTTTATTATTTTTTCTAAGATGTTCCGTGGAGTTTCAGGTCATTCCGAGAATATTTGTTTTCTGCACATAAAACAACACCATGGTAATTCTGCTGAAAACAGCGTCAGTCCGGGTTAGTTCCATTCAAATCATACAAGTTAGAGTCCAAACAAGGAAAAAGTGTTTGGAAAAGTAGATACGACGGAGACGTATCAACTCCCCCAAGCTTAAACCCTTGCTTGTCCTCAAGCAATTCAGTTGACAAACTGAAAGAAAGAAAGAAAGAAAAACTTTTACAAACTATGTTTGCTCTTGTTGTTGTAACTATGTCAAGCCAGCATTCAAGTTTTCAGCATAGATCATAACTAACCACATTTGCAATAATTCTTAGGTCTCATCATTACTCATATCAATAGCATAATTAACTAGCAAGTCATAATAGTAAATCTCGGATGACAACACTTTCTCAAAACAATCATAATATGATATAACAAGATGGTATCTCGCTAGCCCTTTCTAAGACCGCAAAACATAAATGCAGAGCACCTTTAAAGATCAAGGACTGACTAGACATTGTAATTCATGGTAAAAGAGATCCAATCATACTCATACCCAATATAAATTAATACTGATGAATGCAAATGACAGTTGTGCTCTCCAGCTAGTGCTTTTTAATAAGAGGGTGATGACTCAACACAAAAGTAAATGGATAGGCCCTTCGCAGAGGGAAGCAGGGATTTGTAGAGGTGCCAGAGCTCGGTTTTGAAATAGAAATAAATTGTATTTTGAGCGGTATACTTTCATTGTCAACGTAACAACTAAGAGATGGCGATATCTTCCATGCTAAACACATTATAGGCGGTTCCCAAACAGAATGGTAAAGTTTGTACTCCCCCTCCACCAACAAGCATCAATCCATGGCTTGCTCGAAACAACGAGTGCCTCCAACATACATCAGGTCCCAGGGGGAGTTTTTTTTGCAATTAATTTTGATTTAGTTTGCATAAAGCATGGGACTGGGCATCCCGGTACCAGCCATTTTCTCGTGAGTGAGGAGCGGAGTCCACTCCTCTTGAGAATAACCCGCCTAACGGGGGAGATAAGGACAGCCTTTGTTGATACATGAGCTATTCGACCATACAAAACAGAATGTTTATTTGAAGGTTTAGAGTTTGGCACATACAAATTTACTTGGAACGGCAGGTAGATACCGCATATAGGAAGGTATGGTGGACTCATCTGGAATAACTTTGAGGTTTAAGGGATTGGATGCACAAGCAGTATTCCCGCTTAGTACAAGTGAAGGCTAGCAAAAGACTGGGAAGCGACCAACTAGAGAGCGACAACAGCCATGTACATGCCTTAAAATTAATAAAAATTGGATGCAAGCATGAGTAGGATATAATCCACCATGAACATAAATACCGTGAAGGCTATGTTGATTTTGTTTCAACTACATGCGTGAACATGTGCCAAGTCAAGTCACTTAAATCATTCAAAAGAGGATACCACCCCATCATACCACATCATAGTCATCTCAATAGCATGTCGGCATACAAGGTAAATCATTATAACTCATAGCTAATCAAGCATGTCACAAGCAACTCTGATCTCTAATTGTTATTGCAAGCATGTTTATTCATAATAAGCTGAATCAAGAACGATGGGCTCATCATATTTACAAAAACAAAAGAGGTCGAGTTCATACCAGCTTTTCTCATCTCAGTCAGTCCATCATATATCATCATAATTTCCTTTCACTTGCACGACTGAACGGTGTGAATAATAATAAGAGTGCACGTGCATTGGACTAAGCTGGAATCTGCGAGCATTCAATAAACATGAGAAGACAAGGCAATATGGGCTCTTGGTTAAATCAACAATAATGCATATAAGAGCTAGTTCAACAATTTAATTATGGTCTTCTCTTACTGACCCCCAAATAAAAGAAAAGAAATAAAACTATTTACACAGGAAAGCTCCCAACAAGCAAAAGAAGGACAAGAAATATTTTTGGGTTTTCTTTTTAATTATTACTACTATAGCAAAAAATAAACTAGTACTAATTTTTTTTGGTTTTTCTTAAGGTTTAACAAACACACAAGAAGAAAGCAGGAAAAGGAAAATGAACTAGCATGGATATTACAGTGAAAAAGTATGAGCACCGACATCTAGCAATGAGTGTGTGTGAACATAAATGTAATGTCGGTGAGAAATACGTACTCCCCCAAGCTTAGGCTTTTGGCCTAAGTTGGTCTATGGCTACGGCTGGCCTGGCGGATATCCATAATAATAGTTGTTGGGGTCGTACTGTGATGAGGAAGAAGACTCTGACTGCCACTGGCTGACAGTCATCTCTGGATCCCAAGAATAAACAGATTGTCGTGGAGGCTCATCTTGTGGTTCTTGTTCTGGCTCCTCGGCTGGTGCAGGGTTTCGGTAGGCGTGAATAGCCATCAACAGAACAAGGTATGTGCCTGCAGTCAAATCAAACAAAGAAGGAGCAGGCAAGATAACAGTCTCAGGATGATGTTTATTAAAGAACAATTGGTACTTAAGCTTTCCTGCCCTATTCTTAACAATAAAATCATGTGCCACCATACTTTTATGATCTAGATAAACACGGGGCAACACCTTTTCTTCCTTCTCAGCATGCCTAATAGGTATGTTAAAATGTGCGGCTAGGCGTGTGGCATAGATGCCTCCAAAGATGGGGCCCTTAGTACGGTTCATATTTAACCGTCTAGCAATAATACCGCCCAAACTAAAAGTGTTATCAGTGTATAAACCTTGGAGCAGAATAATTAAATCAGGGATACTCAGGTTTCGAGAATTTCCGCGTCCAATTAAACAACGACTAGCAAATAATGCAAAGTAACACAAAACAGGAAAATGTATGCTAGTGATTCGTGCATCGGAAACCTTCCTGGTTTCTCATACAGTGATATTATCAATAGACCCAGCCACATCATCATGATGTGGTTCTTCTGTCTTGCCCTCAAAAGGGACCAAACAAACCCGACAGAAATCATAAAGTGACATTTCCTTATGCTCATCATATAAATGAAACTCCACCGTAGGTGGTGAGTCCCTAGAATGAAAATTAAAGTTTTGCACAAAGGTATTTGTGAGTAAGAGATACTGATCGCATTGGTCGTGGAGGAAAGCGGTGAGGCCTGCATTGTGAGCCAATTCATGAAAATCTTCATAGATATCGGTTGCTCTCAAGAAATCATCAGAAGGCCATTCACACGCCCGAATCTCCGCGGTGCGTGGCAAATTATACTTAGGCTTCCGTGCCTTTTCCTTCGAGCTTTGGCTCGATGAGCCCCTCAATAATCTCCTCATCATTTTCTGATTTTTTTGAAATTTTTAGTAACTTCAAAATAAAAGTGAACCAAACTCAATAAAACTGATAGCAACTACTCCTACAAGTGCCTAGAGCTTATATCAAGCATTAGAACTACTTGGAACCATATAAATTTGACATGCAAGCTCAAGAACATGGTCACCTATGCAGCACAAATTTTCAAAGAATAAAGCACTAGAACAAAAACTAATTGGACCAATGGAGGAGTCACATACCAAGGAACAATCTTCCCAAGCAGTTTTGCGAGAGGTGCTTTGAGCAAGGAGATCGACAATCACAGCAAAAGTGGCTGGAACTCGTGCTTGAGTTGGTTTTTCGGGTTTGTGTGAGACAGAGGAAGAAGATGGGTGCTGGGATAAGTGGAGGAGGGCCACCATGGGCCCACAAGGCAGGGGGCGCGCCCTATAGGGGGGGCGCGTCCACCACCCTCGTCGCCAGGTGGCAGCTCCTCCCGCGGTAATTTTTGCACAATAAATCCTCAAATATTCCGAAAAAATCATATTAAATAGGCATGGCATTCTAAGGACTTTTATTTTCGGGATATTTTTATATTGCACAGATAAGTCAGGAAATAGACAGAAAATGCTATTTTTACTTTATTTAATATAAATAACAGAAAATATAGAGAGGGTACAGAACTTTGTGCTTCTAGTTTCATCCATGTCATGCTCATCAAAAAGAATCCACTAACAAGGTTGATCAAGTTTTGTTAACAAACTCATTCCGATAATCATGAAACCGGAGAAATTTCGAATAACACTAAGTTACCTCAACGGGGATATGCACATCCCCAATAATAAGAATATCATATTTCTTCTTGACAGTAGGAAGAGGAAATTCAAAACCTCCAAATATAATCGATGGAATTTTTCCAATAGAGTTGATACTATGAACTTGTGGTTGTTTCCTCGGAAAGTGTACGGTATGCTCATTACCATTAACATGAAAAGTGACATTGCCTTTGTTGCAATCAATAACAGCCCCTGCAGTATTAAGAAAAGGCCTTCCAAGAATAATAGAACTATCATCCTCGGGAATATCAAGTATAACAAAGTCCGTTAAAAAAGTAACGTTTGCAACCACAACAGGCACATCCTCATAGATACCGACAGGTATAGCAGTTGATTTATCAGCCATTTGCAAATATATTTCAGTAGGTGTCAGCTTATTCAAGTCAAGTCTATGATATAAAGAGAGAGGCATGACACTAACACCGGCTCCAAGATCACATAAAGCAGTTTTAATATAATTTCTTTTAATGGAGCAAGGTATAGTAGGTACTCCGGGGTCTCCAAGTTTCTTTGGTATTCCACCCTTAAAAGTGTAATTAGCAAGCATGGTGGAAATTTCAGCTTCCAGTATCTTTCTTTTATTAGTAATGATATCCTTCATATATTTAGCATAAAGGATTCGTTTTGAGCACATCAGTTAATCTCATACGCAAAAAGATAGGCCTAATCATTTCAGCAAAGCGCTCAAAATCCTCATCATCCTTTTTCTTGGATGGTTTCGAAGGAAAAGGCATAGGTTTCTGAACCCAAGGTTCCCTTTCTTTACCATGTTTCCTAGCAACAAAGTCTCTTTTATCGTAACATTGATTCTTTGATTGTGGGTTATCAAGATCAACAGCAGGTTCAATTTCTACATCATTATCATTAGTAGGTTGAGCATCATCATGGACATCATCATTAATATTTTTACTAGGTTCATGTTCATTACCAGATTGTGTTTCAGCATGAGACATAGAAATATCATTTGGATTATCAGGTGGTTCAGCATTAGGTTCACTAGAAGTTTGCACAGTTCTATCATTTTTCTTCTTCTTCTTTTTAGAAGAACTAGGAACACCAATATTATTTCTTTGAGAATCTTGCTCGATTCTCTTAGGGTGGCCTTTAGGATACAAAGGTTCCTGAGTCATTCTACCAGTTCTAGTAGCCACTCTAACAGCATAATCATTTTTCTTTCTATTCATTTCATCAAGCACTTCTTTTTGAGCCTTAAGTACTTGTTCTACTTGAGTGGTAACCATAGAAGCATGTTTGGTAACAAGTCTAAGTTCACCTTTAATATCAGCCATATAATCACCCAAGCGTCTAATCATATAAGCATTTTCTTTTAATTGTCTACCAAAATAAGCATTGAAGTCGTCTTGATTATATGTAAAGTTATCAAACTCATCCAAGCATTGAGTAGCAATTTTAGTAGGAGGGACTTCAGCTTTATCATATCTATAGAGAGAATTTACCTTTACTACCTGTGTCGGGATATCGGGATCAGGAGGTTCTTCAGTAAATAAAATATTGAGATCATATGTTTCTTCAACAGGCGGTATATTAAGACCATGTATTTCTTCAATAGGAGGTAAATTCTTAACGTCTTCAGTTTTAATACCTTTTCTTTCATAGATTTCTTTGCCTCTTGCATATCTTCGGGACTGAGAAATAAAACACCTCTCTTCTTCGGAGTTGGTTTAGGAATAGGCTCAGTAATTGGAGCAGGAGATGGCTCAGGAGCTGGCTCAGGAGGTGCCCAATTATTTTCATTTTTCAACATATTATTCAATAGAATTTCAGCTTCATCCGGTGTTCTTTCCCTGAAAAGAGAACCAACACAACTATCCAGGTAATCTCTAGAATCATCGGTTAGTCCATTATAAAAGATATCAAGTATTTCAGGTTTCTTAAGAGGATGATCAGGCAAAGCATTAAGTAACTTGAGAAGCCTCCCCCAAGCTTGTGGGAGACTCTCTTCTTTAATTTGCACGAAGTTGTATATTTCCCTCAAAGAAGCTTGTTTCTTATGAGCAGGGAAATATTTAGCAGAGAAGTAATAAATCATATCCTGGGGACTACGCACACAACCAGGTTCAAGAGAATTAAACCATATCTTAGCATCACCCTTTAATGAGAACGGAAATATTTTGAGTATATAGAGGTAACGCGATCTCTCATCATTAGTGAACAGGGCAGCTATATCATTTAACTTAGTAAGATGTGCCACAACAATTTCAGATTCATAGCCATAAAACGGATCAGATTCAACCAAAGTAATTATATCAGGATCAACATAGAACTAGCTCCAATTCATCAATGTAATGTAGGCATGTATTCCGTATATAGTCATACATGCTTATGGAAAAGAACTTGCATGACATCTTTTGTCCTACCCTCCCGTGGCAGCGGGGTCCTATTGGAAACTAAGGGATATTAAGGCCTCCTTTTAATAGAGAACCGGAACAAAGCATTAGCACATAGTGAATACATGAACTCCTCAAACTATGGTCATCACCGGGAGTGGTCCCGATTATTGTCACTTCGGGGTTGCCGGATCATAACACATAGTAGGTGACTATAGACTTGCAAGATAGGATCAAGAACTCACATATATTCATGAAAACACAATAGGTTCAGATCTGAAATCATGGCACTCGGGCCCAAGTGACAAGCATTGAGTATAGCAAAGTCATAGCAACATCAATCTCAGAACATAGTGGATACTAGCGATCAAACCCTAACAAAACTAACTCGATTACATGATAAATCTCATCCAACCCATCACCGTCCAGCAAGCCTACGATGCAATTACTCATGCACGGCGGTGAGCATCATGAAATTGGTGATGGAGGATGGTTGATGATGACGACGGCGATGAATCCCCCTCTCCGGAGCCCCGAACGGACTCCAGATCAGCCCTCCCGAGAGGTTTTAGGGCTTGGCGGCGGCTCCGTATCGTAAAATGCGATGATTTCTTCTCTCTGATTTTTTCTCATCGAAACTCAATATATGGAGGTGGAGTTGGAGTCGGAGACGCAACAGGGGGCCCACAAGGTAGGGGGCGCGCCCTGGGGGGGGGGGCGTCCCCACCCTCGTGAGAAGGTTGTGGGCCCCTGGTCTTCATCTTTGGTGAGGATTTTTTTTATTTTTTCTAAGATGTTTTGTGGAGTTTCAGGTCATTCCGAGAATATTTGTTTTCTGCACATAAAACAACACCGCGGTAATTCTGCTGAAAACAGCGTCAGTCCGGGTTAGTTCCATTCAAATCATACAAGTTAGAGTCCAAAACAAGGGCAAAAGTGTTTGGAAACGTAGATACGACAGAGACGTATCAGGCCCCTTGCAAGGGTCTTGAATGCCTTATCGATGAAGATGGGCCGTACAGACCTACCAGCCCAGCCACGCCATGGGCCGCACGGAGGCAAGCCTGGGGACCCCCGTTCCCAGAACGCTGATAGCGCCCCACTCACTCCCCTCGCCCTCTCCGTCTGCTCCTCGCTCTCCCCCTCGTTCCCCATCTTTTCCCGAGCACGGTCGCCGCCGTCCTCCATCGTTGTCGCGGCCACCAGCGGCCCCACGCTCGCCGACCCTGTCGGTAAGCTCCGCCAGGGTCGACTCCTTCGACTGGTGGCCTCAGCTGGAACTCGGAGGCGCTGCAGCACCGGATCCCCTTCGTGCACATCTCCGACTACCGTCGTTCTTCACTGGCTCCGGCGACGCCCACTGCTGCTACTAATCCTCCAAGGGCCACCGTATGTGCCGCTCGGTGAGCCCCTCTTCCTTCCCCATCTCTCTGGTCGCTCTCACACGCTCGCTAGCTACTTCCTCCGCAGCTCCCGACCGCACCGCTCCCCGGGCACGTCGCCGGCGTGTCTCCGTCGACCATTTGGTCACATGCTGGTGCCCAACACGCTCACTGCGTTGCGTAGTACCTCCCACACCCTTTAGTTCACGCTCTTGCGCGCTGTTGCTGCCGTTGCGTCGATGTCCCGAAAAGCACCGCCGCCTCCACTCGTCGCTGGCGCAGTTCCGGTCGCCCCAAGTCCAACCGACCACACCACGCGACGCGGCATCGAGCCCGCGTTCGAACGCGACCAGCCGCGGTCGTTTTGGATCCCCGTAGCGCGATCCCCGTCCACCGCGCTCGTCACCGGCGTTGTTTGCAGCCATCCCCGTGCATTCCGACAACGTAGATAGACGCGGGGCACTCTCCTCGTTCGAACGGAAGAAACAACGCTTGATTTGGTGTCCCGTAGATGAATCCCCACGCTCGCCGGCGTTCGGCCGCCGCGCGCGAGCTCGCCGGAGCTACTCCGGCGGCTCCGCTGAGCTGGCACACTTGGGGCCACCCCCTGGATCACTGCCAGTGGGGCCCCGCCCCCCTGTTGACCAGTTGACCTGGTCAACTATGCTGATTGGGTAGCCCCCAGCCTCTGACGTGCGGGCCCCACCACTTAATCCTCTAATTAAAATGTTTTTATAATTAAAATTAATTAGTTAGTTAATAAGTCACTGATAGGTGGGGTCCAGCAGCTAATTAACTCTCCTTAGTTAAAATAAAACACTGTTAGCCCCTATGTCTATGACAGTTTGGACCCACTGGTCAGTTTGACCTGGTCAGCCGTCCTATTGACTGCTGACGTCACAATGATGTAATGCTGACGTCATAATTCTATTTATGTTAATTTAGATAATTCCAGAAAACGAGTATATCTTTATAAAATAATAGAAATTAATCCATAACTTGCATGAAAATGTTTTCTACATGAAAGTTTCTCAGAAAACGAGACAAACCCGAATACGCTACCCACATATGTGTCAGATGCCTCTAACTATCTGAACATGGAACTTTTCCCCTCCGGTCATCTGTCTGACACAGGCCCGGAACCGGGAAAACATTCCCGGTTGAATTCCCCCTTTACCTATATCGTGTAGCCATACGTTAGGTCACACCCGACACAGCATATTGCCATGTTATGATTTGTGATGCTTTGTTTGTTTTATATTTATTGTTTCTTCCCCCTCTTCTCTCCGGTAGACCCCGAGATCGATGCCGCCCCTATGATCGACTATGTCGATAACACTTCTTCCTTTTCAGTAGAGCTTCCAGGCAAGCAAACCCCCCTTGAGCATTCCGATATCGCCCATTTCTTTCCCTCTCATGCTTGCATTAGAACTGCTACTGCTTTCTGTATGATCCTACTCTCATGCCAGCTTGTTTCTGTTACCTGCTTATTGTTACCTACCTGCTTATCCTAACTGCTTAGTATAGGTTAGTTAGTGATCCATTAGTGACCCCGACCTTGTCCTTGTTGCCCCGCTTTATGTTCGATGACTCGATCAACGTGATTGACGTCCAGGCCCCGACACCGCACATCACCCCCTAGTTGTACGACTCTGCAGAGTTACTATCGAGTGCCGAGGGTGACACCTCATACATCACTCCTGATGAGATCTCTATAGTGTAGTTATTCGGTCGTGGTCATCGAGGGTGATTTCCTCCTTAACCACTTCCGATACGACTCTGTCGTGCAACCCCACAAGTGTGAACCTCGAGGGTGCTTCCTCTTATGTTCACCTTGATGATTACATCGAGTGGAATCCACCGAGGGTGGTTCCTCAGGGTTTCCTTGGTCTTAGACATACAGTTACTATGGTTACTATGACTTTACACTGAACCATATTACTAAAGATAGGTCGGCCCTGAGGGGTACCCACGCGGGCTTATTTGCGAGTGATGTGGAGTTAGGTTGACCCGGAAGGTGCCCACGAGATACTTACGAGGCATGGCCGGGCATTCTTAGCCCTTGTCGCAAGTACTCGAGACGGGGCGACGGGATCACATCTTTTGTGAGTCTCTGCTTGTGACCGCACTACCAACACACTAACGGTTTGGATATTTGATCCAAGGGGCCTCTGGCCTGATAGCACTAACCATCACGTGGGCATAGTATGGGAGTTTTGCGTTGTATGCATCAGCCGAAGCTTATTAGACGTGAGCGACTGAGCGGCGCGAGCCGAGTTGGACTGCGTAAGCACCTGCCTTTTTAAGGAGGTAGCTAGGTCTGCTCATCGGCCGCGTTCGCAACGTGCAGGAGTTCCCGGGGCGATGGCCCATGACCCCTGGTGGCATAGATTTAGTCCGGCGTGTTGACCTCTCTATTAAGCCTAGGTCGGGGTGCGGCGTATTGTTTGGCCGAGGCCGGGCATGACCCAGGAAAGTGTGTCCGGCCGGAGTTAATCGAGCGTGGTGGGTAAGTTGGTGCACCCCTACAAGGAAGAAAACATCTATCGATAACCTATCCTATGGTAATGGACAATTGGAGTTGTATCCTCATCGACACAGCTAGAAATGGATACTTGAGGTGATAACTGGATAGTATGGCTCTGGGATTGCTTTCTTGCAGGGAGTCGAGAAAGGATCTCTGGCCGAGGTTGATAACACTACTACTACTACTACTACTTTACATTATGTTGATCTGTACTCTTCTAAATGCTGTAAGATGCTTGAAGATGCTTGAAGATGCTAGTCTTCGATAGGCTAGGCTTTCCCTTCTCTTATGGCATTCTACAGTTTAGTCCACAGATACAACCCATTCGTTTGATACAGATGCATACCTAGTTTAGATCTGATGTAAGTCTTGCGAGTACTTTGGATGAGTACTCACGGTTGGTTTGCTACCTCTTTTCCCGCCATACCTGATTGTTGCGACCAGATGAAGGATCCCAGGAGATAGACGACACCACTGATGATTACTACTACCCCGAGGGTGCCTACTACTACGTGACGGTCGCTGACGACCTGGAGTAGTTAGGAGGCTCCCAGGCAGGAGGCCTTGCCTTTTCGATCGTAGATGCTTTTGTGCTAGCCTTCTTAAGGCAGACTTGTTTAACTTATGTCTATACTCAGATATTGTTGCTTCTGCTGACTCTTGTGTCTTCGAGCTTATGTATTTGAGCCCTCGAGGCCCCTGTCTTGTAATATAAAGCTTGTATTATTTTAATTTGTGTCTAGAGTTGTGTTGTGATATCTTCCCGTGAGTCCTTGATCTTGATCGTACACATTTGCGTGTATGATTAGTGTATGATAGAATCAAGGGCGTCACAAGTTGGTATCAGAGCTAACTGCCTGTAGGTAGCCCCCTTTCCAACTCCTTGGCCGAAGTTGAGTCTAGTCACTGATTTTTTTTACTAACATGGCAGTGTGTCTTACGGACCCACGTCGCCATTGGGTGGTATTAGGATCTTTTATTCCTCGACCAATACTCTAGGCCTCTGATCTCTCTTCCATTCGGGATAAAAGAATTTACTAACTCTAACATTAGGATCCCGTGACCACATTCACCCCAAAGTTGGATAAGTCATAGTTATTCCTTAGAATAGAATTCTAAATAGTACACACACTGTCGTGTTGACTACTATGTGGTATCCAACTTACCTCTTTCATTATGCATGTTAAATCATGAATGATCCTTGTCTTTGCAAATGCTCAATGCTAAACTACCCCTGTTACATGTTAGCGGGATGGTTAGACCCGTTGGTCGTGGCCATGCTGGCCACGCTCCACCGCCGCCTGAATTCATGGCCGGAATGATGCAACAATTTGAGTTGAATCGCCAGGTCATGGAAGTAATAATGGCTCTGTTTCCTTGTCCGAACATGAATCACCAGCCAACCCCAATAACTCTGCAGGACTTCATGCGCCTCAACCAAACCATCTACCACAACTCAACTCAACCCCTTGATGTTGATGACTGGCTCCGCGACATCAAGTATGAAATGGAGTCTGCTAGTGTGTCCCTTGCTAGCTATGTCACCTTTGCATCATTCTTTCTGAAGGGTCCCACTGCTCAATGGTGGGACAGCCACAGGCGTACCTTGCCAACTGGAACTGTCATCACATGGCCGGATTTCCAAGCTGCCTTTCGTGCCCGCTTCATTCCTCAGGGAATCATGGACAGGAAGAAGCGAGATTTCCGCAACCTCACCCAAGGCAACAAGTCTGTAGATGCTTATCAGCATGAATTCTTGGACTTGTCCCGTTACGCTGAAGAAGACATTTCAACTGATGCTCGTAAGCAAGAAAAGTTCAGTGACGGACTTCACCCTAACATCAAGCTAGCACTCCTGGTGCATGACTTTGCTGATTTCGCCACCATAGTGAAAAAGGCTATTCAGGTTAAGATTGGTCTTTAGGAACACCAGGGATCCCTTAGGCGCAGCCGTGACGCTGGCTCATCTTCGGGCCCGTCAGCGCAGAAGCGTCGGATATGGACCCCCCATAGCATGTATCGTCCAACTGCACCTGCACCAAGATAGTCCTATGCTGCACCTTGTCTTCACCCTCCACCACAGAGGCAGCCTCTTCGAGCTGTACCACCCCAAACTCCTACTCCCAATCCCAATGATGGTATGTGCTTCAAGTGTGGCCTTCCAGGTCACCGTTCCAGGAACTGCCCTCGGAATCAAAATCAGCTGGCTCTGACTTCTAATGCTCGTGGTATCAATCAACCCCGCAACAAAAATTCCTGACCTTATGGTCATGGGCAGGCTAACAACATTGATCTGAATGAAGCTCAAGACCAGCCTGCTACTGTCATGGGTACTTTTCTAGTTAATTCAGTACCAGCATCTGTCTTGTTTGATTCAGGAGCATCGCATTCTTATATATTAGAAGATTTTACATTCATGCATGGCATTAAATACGAAGAGATACACACTCCACTAGTGGTAAAGACCCCTGCGGGCCAATGCCAAGCCTCCATGGTTAGCCACAACGTTTCAGTTGAAATCGAAGGGTTGGAATTTTTTGCCTCCCCCATTATTCTGAAGTCTTCCAATATTGACCTCATTCTGGGAATGGATTGGTTGAAACCACATACGGCTTCTATCGCTTGTGCCACTAAAACCGTCCACCTTCTACACCCTTCAGATGAGATAGTAAGCTACAATGCTAGTCTGGTTCAAAATGCCGAGGCCCGGCTCTATCTCCTGAACGCATTGAACACAACACCTCTTGAGGGAATTGAGACGATTCTAGTTGTTCGCGACTTCCTAGACGTCTTTCCAGAAGAACTTCCAGGAATACCTCCTACTCGGGCTGTCGAGTTCGTCATCGACTTGAAACCAGGCACCGTTCCTATCACCAAACGACCCTACAAGATGCCACCTCATGAGCTCCTTGAAATTAAGCAGGAAATCAACAAATCTCTTCGCAAGGGTTTCATTCGTCCAAGTTCCTCTACTTGGTGAGCACCTTCTCTCTTCGTCAAGAAGAAGGACGGAACGAACCGTTTGGTCCAAGACTACCATCCTATCAACCAAGCTACAATTCAGAACAAATATCCCCTTCCTCGGATCAATGATCTGTATGATCAACTGGCTGGTTCATCGATATTCTCTAAACTCGACTTGAGGTTGGGTTACCACCAGATCCGTGTTTGTGAAGAGGATGTTCCAAAGACCGCATTCGCCACTCGTTATGGTTCTTATGAGTACACCGTCATGTCTTTTGGCTTGACCAATGCTCCAGCCACATTCTCTCGTCTGATGAACTACATATTCATGGATTACCTCGACAAGTTCATCGTAGTCTATCTGGATGATATCTTGGTATATTCGAAGAACATGCTGAATATCTTTGACTTGTTCTAGAGAAGCTTCGAGAACATCAACTTTATGCCAAGTATTCCCAGTGCGAATTCTGGTTACCCGAAGTCACCTACCTTGGTCATGTCATCTCCAAGGATGGTATTGCCGTCAACCTAGAGCGCCCTCAGGCTATTCTTGAATCCTCCGAAGACTGTCAAGCAAGTCAGAAGCTTTCTCGGACTATCCAGCTATTGTCGCCGCTTTGTCGAGAACTTCTCCAAGATCGCCAAGCCACTGACCAATCTGCTTCACGAGGGCGTTAAGTACGTTTGGACAGAAAAATGTCAGGAAATTTTCCAGGCACTCAAGGACAAGCTGACATCTTCCACAGTGCTTTCTCCCCCTGATTCTCGCAAGGACTTTGTCATCTATTGCGATGCTTCACGTCAAGGATTAGGTTGTGTCCTAATGAAAGAGCGCAGAGTGATTGCTTATGCCTCCTATCAAGTGCGTCCTCATGAAGAGAACTACATTTATTAAGAGCTATGCAAGCTGAACCTTCAACTAGTTCCACAGGGTTCTCTGAATAACCTTGTCCTGGAACCAACTCTTCTCAAAGTTATTAAGTCTGCACAAGCCAAAGATGCTCATGTTGATTTGATGAAAAAGGATCTTGCCTTAGAGAAATCCAGAGATTTCTCACTTGGTGAAGATGGAACCTTATACTTCAGAGATCGCATAGTAGTACCCCGGTTCGAGCTTATGACAGAGAAGGTGACGAAAGAAGCGCATGACACCTCTCTCTCTATTCATCCAGGAAGTACCTAGATGTATCTAGACATCCGGCAGAAGTACTGGTGGTCTAAGATGAAGCAAGACATTGCTCGATATATTGAAGAATGTGACGTTTGTCGTCGCGTCAAAGAAGAACATAAAAAACCGGCTGGACTTCTACAACCACTTCCGATTCCTGAATGGAAGTGGGATAAGATTCAGATGGACTTCGTCACTAGACTTCCCAAGTCTCAAAAAGGTAACGATGCTATCTTTGTCGTCATCGACCAATTCTCGAAGGTTGCTCACTTTCTGCCAGTCAAGGAGACTATCACTGCTAGTCAATTAGCAGACTTGTATATCTCCAGAATTGTGTCACTCCACGGCATTCCGACGGAGATCAGTTCAGACCGCAACAGTATATTCACATCGAAGTTCTGGGATAGTTTCCAAGAGGCAATGGGAACTCATATTACATGGAGCACTGCTTATCATCCCCAATACCAAGGCCAAGTCGAGCGAGTCAATCAAATTCTTGAAGACATGCTTCGAGCTTGTGTTATTTCTTTCAGCAAGAAGTGGGAAGAATCTCTCCCTTATGCGGAGTTCTCTTATAACAACAGTTATCAAGCCAGCTTGAAAATGGCACCCTTCAAGTGCTTTATGGACGTAAGTGCCGAACCCCTCTGAATTGGTCAGAAACTGGGGAACGGACGCTCATTGGTCCAGACATTATTCAACAAGCTGAAGAGCAGGTTCGCATTGTTCGGGATAATCTCAAGGCGGCCCAGTCCCGCCAGAACAGCAACTATGACCGAAAACACTGGGGTTCGACTTATCAACCTTGTGAACAAGCTTATTTGCGTTTCAATCCTTTGAGAGGCATTCATCAGTTCGGAGTTAAGGGCAAGCTTGCTCCGTGCTACATTGGTCCTTTCCGCATTCTCTCCTGTCGTGGACTGGTGGCTTATCAATTGGAGTTGCCACCTCAGTTCTCTCACGTCCATGACATCTTCCACGTGTCGCAACTTCGTCGATGCTTCAAGGATCCAGAACGTGAAGTGGATCCAGAATTGATTGAAGTTCAAGATGATCTCACATACAAAGAGCATCCGATCCGCATTCTTGAAGAAGCTGAACGTCGAACACGCCAGAAGGTTACCGAGTTCCTCAAGGTGCAATGGTCAAATCATACTACGGATGAAGCCACTTGGGAACGCGAGGATAACCACCGTGCCGAATACCCCAATCTTTTCCCTTCTACCTCTTAATTCTCGGGAGGAGAATTTCTCTTAGAGGAGGAGAATTGTAACACCCCTATGTAATGGAGCTATAGTAATCCATCATGATGATGCTAAGCTACTGAGATTTGCAATGATAATCATGTTGGGATAATATCTCATTTCAAATTCCTTCTTTGAATTCCATTCAACTTCAAAGTGCAAAATGAAGTTGATCAAAAGTTGTTGGAAAGATGTTCACCTTTTAGCAAATAATTCAAAACTATTTGTTGTTAAGGAACACAACATCATCATAAACTCTAAATGGGCCAAATGCTTTTAAACACAGCCAAAACAGCCTTTTAATGCCCTATTCTTTTTGAATAAATCCAAAGGGATTCAAAACATTCCCAACATTTTTGTGGCAGTGGACAATAATTCTTTGGAATTGTTTTAGCTAGTGGCATAATTTTGCAAAGTCATTTGTGGCAAAATAAAATGCAAAAGTTAATGGAAAAAGAGAAACAAAAAAAATAAAAAAATAAAAAGGAAAATCAGAGGAGAGAGAGAAGGCCCCTGGCCTCCCCTTAGGCTTCGGCCCATCCCAGTAGGCCGGCCCACCTACCTCTCCCCGGTCTTGTTCCCCCTCCCCTTGTTCAATCGACTGAGGGCGCGCGCCCGCGCGTCGCCGCCGGACCAGCTCGCCTTCTCACGCCACCTCGGAGTCGCAGGCGAGGGGATAAGACCCCGACCCTGACACCTCGGTCCTCTCCCCTGCACCCCACTCACTCCCCTCGCCCTCTCCGCCCGCTCCTCGCTCTCCCTCTCATTCGCCAGTGACGACCGAGCACGGTCGCCGCCGTCCTCCGTCGTTGTCGTGGCCACCGGCGGCCCCGCGCCCGCTGACCCTGTCAGTGAGCTCCGCCGGGGTCGACTCCTTCGACTGGTGGCCTCAGCTGGAGCTCGGAGGCGCTGCAGCATCGGATCCCCTTCGTCCCCATCTCCGACTGCCGCCGTTCTTCACCGGCTCCAGCGACGCCCGCTACTGCTACTAATCCTCCAAGGTCCACCGTTTGTGCCGCTCGGTGAGCCCCTCTTCCTTCCCCATCTCTCTGGTCTCTCTCACACGCTCGCTAGCTACTTGCTCCGCAGCTCCCGACCGCACCGCCGCCCGGGCACGTCGCCGGCGTGTCTCCGTCGACCATTTTGTCACATGCTGGTGCCCAACGCGCTCACCGCGTTGCGTAGTACCTCCCATGCCCTTTAGTTCACGCTCTTGAGCGCTGCTGCTGCCATTGCGTCGATCGCCCGAAAAACACCGCCGCCTCCACTCATCGCAGGCGCATTTCTGGTCAGCCCCGAATCCAACCGACCACACCACGCGACGCGGCATCGAGCCCGCGTTCGAACGCGACCAGTTGCGGTCGTTTTGGAGCCCGGTAGCGCGATCCCCGTCCGTGCCCGAACTGTCGTCCGCCGCGCTCGTCACCGGCGTTGTTTCCGGCCATCCCCGCGTCTTCCGACGACGTAGATAGACGTGGGGCACTCTCCTTGTTCAAACGCAAGAAACAACGCTTGATTTGGTGTCCCGTAGACGAATCCCGACGCTCGCCAGCGTTCATCCGCTGCGCGCGAGCTCGCCGGAGCTACTCCAGCGGCTCCACTGAGCTAGCACACCTGGGGCCACCCCCTGGGTCACCGCCAGTGGGGCCTAAGCCCCCTGTTGTCTAGTTGACCTAGTCAACTGTGCTGACTGGATAGCCCCCAGCCTCTGACGTGCAGGCCCCATCGCTTAATCCTCTAATTAAAACGTTTTTTATAATTAAAATTAATTAGTTAGTTAATGAGTCACTGACATGTGGGGTCCAATAGCTAATTAACTCTTCTTAGTTAGAATAAAACACTGTTAGCCCCTATGTCTATGGCAGTTGGGACCCACTAGTCAGTTTGACCTGGTCAGTCGTCCTGTTGACTACTGACATCACAATGATGTAATGCTGGCGTCACAATTCCATTTCTGTTAATTTAGATAATTCCAAAAAATGATTAAATCTTTAGAAAATCATAGAAATTGATCCGTAACTCGGATGAAAATAGTTTCTACATGAAAGTTGCTCAGAAAAATGAGACGAACCCGAATACGCTACCCACATACCTATCAGATGCCTCTAACTATCTGAACATGGGACTTTTCCCCTCCGGTCATCTGTTTGACACGGGTCCGGAATCGGGAAAACATTCCCGGCTGAATTCCCCCTTTACCTATATCGTGTAGCCATACGTTAGGTCACACCCGACACAACATATTGCCATGTTATGCTTTGTGATGCTTTGTTTGTTTTATATTTATTGTTTCTTCCCCCTCTTCTCTCCGGTAGACGTCGAGACCGATGTCGCCCCTGTGATCGACTAGGTCACGACACTTCTTCCTTTTCCATAGAGCTTCCAGGCAAGCAAACCCCCCTTGAGCATTCCGATAACACCCATTTCTTTCCCTCTCATGCTAGAATTAGAACTGCTACTGCTTTCTGTATGATCCTACTCTGATGCATAGCTTGTTTTTGTTACCTGCTTATTGTTACCTACCTGCTTATCCTAAACCGCTTAGTATAGGTTGGTTAGTGATCCATCAGTGACCCCCACCTTCTCCTTGTTGCCCCGCTTTATGTTCGATGACTCAATCAACGTGATTGACGTCCAGGTCCCGACACCGCACATCACCCCCCCTAGTTGTACGACTCTGCAGAGTTACTATCGAGTGTCGAGGGTGACACCTCATACATCACTCTTGATGAGATCTCTGTAGTGTAGCTATTCGGTTGTGGTCATCCAGGGTGATTTCCTCCTTAACCACTTTCCATACGACTCTGTTGTGCAACCCCTCAAGTGTGAACCTCGAGGGTGGTTCCTCTTATGTTCACCTTGATGATTACATCGAGTGAAATCCACCGACGGTGGTTCCTCAGGGTTTCCCTTGGTGTTAGACACACAATTACTATGGTTACTATGACTTTACAATGAACCATGTTACTAAAGACGGGTCGGCCCTAAGGGGTACCCTCGTGAGCTTATTTGCGAGTGATGTGGAGTACGGTTGACCCGGAAGGTGCCTGCAAGATACTTACGTGGCATGGCCGGGCATTCTTAGCCCTAGTCGCAAGTACTCGAGACGGAGCGACGGGGTCACATCTTTCGTGAGTCTCTGCTCATGACCGCACTACCAACACACTAACGGTTTGGATATTTGATCCGAGGGGCCTCTGGCCTGATAGCACTAACCATCACGTGGGCATAGTATGGGCGTTCTGCATCGTATGCATCAGCCGAAGCTTATTAAACGTCAGTGACTGAACGGCGCGAGCCAGGTTGGACTGCGTAAGCACCCGCCTTTTTAAGGAGGTAGCTAGGTCTGCTCACCGGCCGCGTTCGCAATGTGCAGGAGTTCCCGGGGCGATGGCCCATGACCCCTGGTGGCATAGGTTTAGTCCGGCGTGCTGACCTCTCTATTAAGCCTAGGTCGGGTTGCGGTGTACTGTTTGGCCGAGGCTGGGCATGACCCAAGAAAGTGTGTCCGGCCGGAATTCATCGAGCATGGTGGGTAAGTTGGTGCACCCCTGCAGGGAAGAAAACATCTATCGATAGACTGTCCTACGGTAACGGACACTTGGAGTTGTATCCCGATCAATACAACTAGAACTGGATACTTGGGGTGATAACTAGATAGTATGGCTCTAGGATTGCTTTCTCGCAGGGAGTCGAGAAAGGATCTTTGTCCAAGGTTGATAACACTACTACTACTACTTTACATTATGTTGATCTGTACTCTTATAAATGTTGTAAGATGCTTGAAGATGCTAGTCTTCGATGGGCTAGGCCTTTCCCTTCTCTTCTGGCATTCTGCAGTTTAGTCCACACATACAACACATTCGTTTGATACAGATGCATACTTAGTTTAGATCTAATGTAAGTCTTGCGAGTACTTTGGATGAGTACTCTCACTTGCTTTGCTACCTCTTTTCCCCCATACCCGATTGTTGCGACCAGATGACGGATCCAAGGAGCCAGACGACACTTGATGATTACAACTACCCTAAGGGTGCCTACTACTACGTGACGGCTGCTGACGACCTGGAGTAGTTAGAAGGCTCCAGTCAAGAGGCCTTGCCTTTTCGATTGTAGATGCTTTTGTGCTAGCCTTCTTAAGGTAGGCTTGTTTAACTTATGTCTATACTCAGATATTGTTGCTTCCGCTGACTCTTGTGTATTCGAGCTTATGTATTCGAGCCCTTGAGGCCCCTGGCTTGTAATATAAAGCTTGTATTATTTTAATTTGTGTCTAGAGTTGTGTTGTGATATCTTCCTGTGAGTCCTTGATCTTGATCATACACATTTGCGTGTATGATTAGTGTAGGATTGAATCGAGGGCGTCACACCCGCGTACTCCTGATAAGTCTTTGAGCAAGACCATACTTTATCCAGGATTAAAATGTCGATTGGGCACACCGTGAGTCAGGCTCACGACAGCACAAACAATCGAGTGGCTCCGGCTAGTTTCATTGAAGAAGACACTTTGGCTTGGCAGCCTACAAAAGCCTCGAATCTCTCTGATTTCTTATTTGTGTTTGGCTTTTTTGTTGTTTTCTGGTTTTTGTAAGTCGGGCCCAGCTGCCCCGTTTATGGCTCATATTTGAAGCATACTTTGGGTTTATACAACATGTCACGAGGATAGACTCTAAATCGCCAAAGCGTGATGAATCCTATGGTTGGAGGTATAACTCTAACACCTCTCAATTGCACGAAGCTGATAAGCCTGCAGTTTAAGTATATACTACAGGTATGTCATTTTACTTACCAGTTGTCAGACCGGCTCTGGTTATGGATATTCGTCCCCAGCGGCTTTAATTGGGTATCATGACCCGCCCGGCGGTAAGCCGCCAGGGCCCTTGTGTTTTCTTTGTGTGCAGGATAATAACAATAATTCAAATTTGCATAAATCAAAGACTATCATACCCATAATGATTTTTTAAACCAGTGGACCAGTAGTATTACGCACAACAGAAACGTGCACGATGGCACGACAAAGACAAGTTTTAACTACCCTATTACATGGCTCCATGAGCCAAAAGGAGATCAAGTGTTTTTCCAAAGATTAAGTCTCTAAATCACCTGGCGGTTCAATCTTCTTAACCCTGCCGATGGGAGGCCTCCGATTTATCCCTTGTCGGTTCTTCTTCCTCCTCCGCCGTCTGGAAGTTTCGTTTGGACCAATCAAAGCCACGCAAGGCAAAGAATTCAGCTTCGTCGTCAATTAGATTGGATGGGTCAATTTCAGGAGCAAAAGTGTGCTTACGAATCGGCGAGATTAAGTCCATCACTTTGTACACGGGCGTATGCATCTTTTGATTCTCTGCGTCCTAAGCCGGCTGATATTTGGAGAGGCTGGTTTCTTTGGCAATGACTGTCACATGGGGACGGATTGCTTTAACACAAGCAGCGAAGTCCAGTTGATCAAAAGAAGTACTGTCCTCCTTCAGGCTTGGATATCCACTGGCTACATCAGCCGGGTCTAACTCCGGTACCCATGCCTTAGCATGGCTCAAGGCCGTCACAGCACCGGCTCTCGCACACGACCGTTTTATCTCTTGAATCCTAGTGGGCAAGATTGATAATTTCTTCAGCACATCGCTTAACAGATTGGGTCCTTGATTTGTCGGGGAGATGGTAGCCAATGTTCGTTGAGCTCCGGTATAGAATTGCTCGACAAGAGTATAGAACGCCTTGAGCTTCACGAGTGTGTCTTGGTTAAGTTTGCTGCTCCTGGGACCTGAGTAAGTTACAGATTGGTTAAATGGCGGCTTACATTATGACAACAAGTACTCACTTTGGACGAATAACAAGGCGACTCATCGAAGATAGCAGAAACCATCTGAGACACATGGTCTTTTAAGCCGGAGAGCTCAGTGGTCACCTCCTAAAGAGTTTCTTATGCTTTCTCGGCCCGTTGCATTAAGGCGGTCTTTTCTTCAACCCAAGTCTTTTTCTCCGCCTTAAAGCTGGTTTTCAACTTTTCTGACTCAGCCACACTAAACTGGAATTTCGACTCAGCTTTCCGGGTCTCATTTTCTTGAGCCGCCAGCCGGGTCTTGGCACCGTTCAGTTGATATTCCAATTCAGCAGTAGCAGCCTGCATGCAACACAGATTTATCAAACATATTTCATGGCGGATTACAACAATATAAGTCCCAAGTCCTTTACAAGCAACAACACTTGGCACTTAGGGGCTAATGTCCGTCGAAACAATTTTTCAAAGAAACGGCTCTTATAAATAAAGTCCCAAGCACTTTGCAATAAACACTACTTGGCACTTGGGGGCTAATGCATATTGCTTGTGTCTTCGTAATGATGAGCCGGATGTGCTGTAAACAGTCTCAGCTGACTCATGGGGGCTATGCAGTTAAACTCTACTTTCTTACACAGTGATAAATAGGACCGGCTCATTCATACTGATTAAACCGGCCCTTGGGGACTACGAATGCAAAATTACGCTATTTCAGCATCCGGTTTAGTTTAAACCGGACGTGGAGGGATTCTAGGACAGAAGCTTGTGATTCTTCTAAGTCTACAGATTATTCATTCTTATCATAATTAGAAGACTTGGGGGCTAGCAGGATATACATAACTTATGTAAGCCAGATGACATACCTCATACTTCTGGTGCATCTATTTCACCATCTCAATTTCCAAATCACGGCTGGAGTGTACTTGATTGAGATAACCAGACTTCTTGCTGAATTGAGCATAGTGGGAGATGTCAAACCTCACTTTCTATCTCTCCAAGACTTCTTGCTTGGCAGAATGTCTGGCTAACACAGTTGGATTCCTTGGTTCCGTAAAACCAGTACCAGTGATCAGAATGTCATCAGCATAAGTCTTTGGCGGTTTAGGCGAGCTTGACGGTTCAGGATCAATGTTGGTTTGATCAACAAGAAGTTCAGGCATTTCAGCTTGAGTGTTCGAAGCAGGATCTTCTAATTGTTTTTCAGAGGCTTCTGGTGCAGAAGCTTGCTGGTCCGGCTCAGCAACTTTAGGGTCTTCAACTGGCTTGGACAGCTTTGCTCTCTTGTTAGGCTTTGCTTGCCCACTGAAAGAGTTAGGACAAATCAGTATAATGGTGAGGGTATAAAGGTGCGGGATAAAGATAATTATTTTTACCCGGGGGCAGTCTTAAAAGCCGACAGCTGGGTTTGAGATGAATCGCCATAGGAAGAAAGAGAAACCTCCTGCAATTTTGAGTCAAAGGAACTGAGTGGCTGGCGAAAGAGACCTGCTAGTAAATAAAAGAGTTAAGGTTAAAAAGAATCTCATTTTGGTGTTTTTGAGGAGGGGGAGTGTTTGGTAACCCGGAGGATAATTCTTCACCTCCGCTGGTCTGGGTCTGACGTTGATTCTCGTGTTGATGTTGTTTCAAAAGAAAGTGAGGATCTAAATAAGCCAAGGGGTGTGAAAACCTTACTTTCGAGTTACTCGCCGAAGTTTCTGTCTTGGCAAAGGTTCTGAGTTGGAGGAAATAATAGTTACCTCTTCTTCAACTGCTTGGCTGGCTCCCGTGTCATACTGATAATAGTCAGTATCAATAAGATGGTTGAAAAACAAGCCAAGAGAGTCAAGGGCTACCTCTGACTCAGAGGTGTCATCCAGCTTAAGCAGATCAAAGGCGCTTGGTTTCTTCTTCTTCTTGGTGGTCTTCTTGATGGTTTTCCTGGCGGCTTTCTTGGCAGCCCCGGCCTTCTTGGCAGCTTCATGATCATATGCTTTCTTCCAAAATCAGACTTAGCCTGTACAAGTTATCAAAGGTTGAGTAAAATGCTTGAATAAGGAGGTAAAGGTAAATAAGTTCAGAGACTCACATCCGGTGGTGGGTTAAGCTCGCAAAAAGGGGCCAGACCCGTTTTGAGGCAATCTTCTGGATCTTCATTCAGAAGGGACTTAACCATTTCGTTTACTGCCTCGTCAGCTAATGTTGCAGAGCTGTGGCGCGGTGCATCCTTTACATCACTAGTGTAAGTGCACATTAAACTGGAGCGGCGACTCAAAGGGATGATCCGCCAAGAAACCCAGCACCTGACCAGGTCAACACCAGTTATGCCATTTCCTAGCAGAGCAGTAACCTTTGCAATGGTAGGAGCAATTTTTGCCCACTCAGCAGTGGTAAGCTTCTGAGGAAGATTGCGCTTTGAGTCCAGGGGCTCGACACGGTAACCCGGCAGTGGGTTGTCTCCAGCCGGAGAGGTATCTTTGCAGTAAAACCACGTTTGATTCCAATCCTTCGGGTGACTCGGCAGGAGTGCATCAGGGAAAATGGCGTCTCTTCTGCGTTGGATTGATATCCCGCCAAGTTCTAAACTGAGTCCGTTGGTGAACTAATTTTGGCGGTTCAAATAGAAATACTCTCTAAAGAGATCGGTGTTGGGCTCCTTTTGAAGATATACTTCGCAGAACACTTGAAAGTTACAAATGTTTGACACGGAATTGGGTCCAATGTCTTGAGGATGGAGTTGGAATAAGTGCAGAACATCCTGGAAAAATTTAGAGTTGGGCGGTGAGAAGCCCCGGTTCATGTGATCTGTGAATACAATGACTTCGCCATCCTTTGGCTGAGGTCTTTCCTGGCCCAGTTTAGGGATGCGATGATGCATAACACTCTTTGCGGGCAAGTATCCGACTTTGACAAAGTCTTTGAATGTGCCTTCAGTGATGATGGAGGGACCCAATTGCATGTGTAAACTGTCTTTGGCGGCATGGTGAAAGAAGAAAAACCTAAAAGGAGGAAGTAATTTGCCGGTTCAAATCAATTAGTGAAAGCACAAGTTAAAAGTTGCAGTATACATTCAGAATGGCGGCTTAAGTGAGGACTAATGACATATGGTTGATTATAAGCCGGACATTTAAGCCGCCATGACATATACATGTATTCAAAATCCAACAAAGGATAAAATTCTACTAAGTATTGGACAAACAAGGTTCACAGATTAAAGCTATAAGTTGGGATCTGCAACTGTTCAGAAAAAGGAAATAAATTCTAGACCTACAGAGGCGGCAGTAGAAAAGTGGAGGTGCCCCAGAGGAGATCTGTCGCGATGAGGGTATGTTCTAATATCAAAAACGGGCCCTAAAACTGCTACCGCACAGGACCTATGTTATTTTCAGATTAAAGCTACGCAATCTAGAAAGGAGAAAGGGAAGAAACGGTGATGAACACTGAAACCCTAAGAACACATTTGTTACGGGGAAAAAGGAGACTTACTGATGCTGATGAGACAGCGGAGGAGTGTCGCGGTGTTCTAGTCTGATTCAGGGTGATGCAGCAGCCGGAGTTGAGGTAGAAGACGAAGGTTGACGGCGGCGGAGGTCATGCGGGCTAGTGCTTCGAGAGGAAGAAGAAGACGAGAAGGAGAAGAGAGGAGAATGAGAAAGGGGCGGTTTGACCCTATTTATAAGGGAAAGAGTAGACAGGTGGGCGTGAAAAACGAGGAGGCCAAATGATGATTATCCAACCGATTGAACGCCTCGATTTTCGGAAGGTCATTAAAGATAAAGATCCGTTAAAGATATGTTATGTCATGTGCGAAGTTAATGGCAGATGACGTCATGGCGGGTTGCCAAAATTTCTAAAGATGACGTCATGGCGGGTTATAATGTTTTACAGCAGATGAAGAAGGATCTGTCTAAGTGTCGAGATTGACATGAACAAGTTCAAATCAACCTAGGGCCTAATGTTGGGGATATTACGATCATGTATGACACACCCAGGAGGGGCCGGGTCAACCATTATGGCGGTTCATCTATTATGAAGCCCAAGAGTATACTAAGATGGCGGTTCATAGATAGGCTTGTAAGAGGCCCAAGTCCAGAGGCGGCTTAAGGCCCACAAGTGTAAACCGCCATGTATGAGTAGACTTGTAATGTAAGGCATGTAAGATACGTCCCCGAGCCGAACACGTTGTATGAGCCGGCTGGGACTCTGTAGGCCGCAGGGCGTCAACCCATGTATATAAGGGGATGACTCATAACCCACAAGTATAGGGGATCGCAACAGTTTTCGAGGGTAGAGTATTCAACCCAAATTTATTGATTCAACACAAGGGGAGCCAAAGAATATTCTTAAGTATTAGCAGCTGAGTTGTCAATTCAACCACACCTGGAAACTTAATATCTACAGCAAAGTATTTAGTAGCAAAGTAATATGATAGTAGTGGTAATGGTAGCAAAACTAATATTTTTGGTTTTATAGTGATTATAACAGTAGCAACCGAAAAGTAAATAAGCGAAGAACGATATATGAAAAGCTCGTAGGCATTGGATCGGTGATGGAGAATTATGTCGGGTGCGATCAATCATGCAACAGTTATAACATAGGGGTGACACAGAACAAGCTCCAATTCGTCAATGTAATGTAGGCATGTATTCCAAATATAGTCATACATGCTTTATGGAAAAGAACTTGCATGACATCTTTTGTCCTACCCTCCTGTGGCATCGGGGTCCTATTGTAAACTAAGGGATATTAAGGACTCCTTTTAATAGAGTACCGGACCAAAGCATTAACACATAGTGAATAGATTAACTCCTCAAACTACGGCCATCACCGGTAAGTATCCCGATTATTGTCACTTCGGGGTTAACGGATCATAACACATAATAGGTGACTATAGACTTGCAAGATAGGATCAAGAACTCTCTTATATTCATGAAAACATAGTAGGTTCAGATCTGAAATCATGGCACTCGGGCCCTAGTGACAAGCATTAAGCATAGCAAAGTCATAGCAACATCAATCTCAGAACATAGTGGATACTAGGGATCAAACCCTAACAAAACTAACTCAATTACATGATAAATCTCATCCAACCCATCACCGTCCAGCAAGCCTACGATGGAATTACTCACGCACGACGGTGAGCATCATGAAATTGGTGATGTAGGAAGGTTGATGATGACGATGGCGACGGATTCCCCTCTCCAGAGCCCCGAACGGACTCAGATCAGCCCTCCCGAGAAAGTTTAGGGCTTGGCAGCGGCTCCGTATCGTAAAACGCAATGAATCCTTCTCCCTGATTTTTTTCTCCCCGAACACGAATATATGGAGTTGGAGTTGAGGTCGATGGAGCGTTAGGGGGCCCACGAGGCAGGGGGCGCGCCCAGGGGGTAGGTGCGCCCCCACCCTCGTGGACAGGGTGTGGGCCCCCTGACGTGGATTCTTCTTCCAGTGTTTTTATATATTCCAAAAATAATCTCCGTTGATTTTCAGGTCATTCCGAGAACTTTTATTTCTACACAAAAATAACACCATGGCAATTCTGCTGAAAACAGCATCAGTCCGGGTTAGTTCCATTCAAATCATGCAAGTTAGAGTCCAAAACAAGGGCAAAAGTGTTTGGAAAAGTAAATAAGAAGGAGACGTATCAACTCCCCCGAGCTTAAACCTTTGCTTGTCCTTAAGCAATTCAGTTGATAAACTGAAAGTGATAAAGAAAAACTTTTACAAACTCTGTTTGCTCTTGTTTTTGTAAATATGTAAAGCCATCATTCAGGTTTTTAGCAAAGATTATGAACTAACCATATTCACAATAACATTTAGGCCTCATGTTTACTCATATCAATGGCATAATCAACTAGCGAGCAATAATAATAAATCTTGGATGACAACACTTTCTCAAAACAATCATAATATGATATAACAAGATGGTATCATGCTAGCCCTTTCTGAGACCACAAAACATAAATGCAGAGCACCTTTAAAGATCAAGGACTGACTAGACATTGTAATTCATGGTAAAAGAGATCCAGTCAAGTCATACTCAATGTAAACTAACAGTAATACATGCAAATGACAGCGGTGCTCTCCAACTGGTGCTTTTTAATAAGAGGATGATGACTCAACATAAAAGTAAATGGATAAGCCCTTCGCACAGGGAAGCAGGGATTTGTAGAGGTGCCGGAGCTCGGTTTTGAAATAGATATGTATACTTTCATTGTCAACATAACAACCGAGAGATCTCGATATCTCCCATGCTACACACATTATAGGCGATTCCCAAGCAGAATGGTAAATTTTATACCCCCCACCACCAACAAGCATCAATCCATGGCTTTCCCAAAAGAACGGGTGCCTCCAACTAACAACAACCCTGGGGGAGTTTTGTTTGCAATTATTTTGATTTGATTTGAGCATGGGACTGGGCATCCCGGTGACCAGCCATTTTCTCGTGAATGAGGAGCGGAGTCCACTCCTCTTGAGAAGAACCTGCCTAGCATGGAGGATACAGACAACCCTAGTTGATACATGAGCTATTCGAGCATGCAAAACAGAATGTTTATTTGAAGGTTTAGAGTTTGGCACACACAAATTTACTTGGAACAGCAGGTAGATACCGTAAATAGGAAGGTATGTTGGACTCATATGGAATAACTTTGGGGTTTATGGAATTGGATGCACAAGCAGTATTCCCGCTTAGTACAAGTGAAGGCTAGAAAAAGACTGGGAAGCGACCAGCTAGAGAGCGACAACAGTCATGAACATGCATTAAAATTAATCAAGACCGAATGCAAGCATGAGTAGGATATAATCCACCATGAACATAAATATCATAGAGGCTATGTTGATTTTGTTTCAACTACATGCGTGAACATGTGCCAAGTCAAGCCACTCGAATCGTTCAAAGGAGGACACCACCCTATCATACCACATCATAACCAGTTTAATAGCATGTTGGCACACAAGGTAAACCATTATAAACTCCTAGCTAATTAAGCATGGCATAAGCAACTACAATCTCTAATTGTCATTGCAAACATGTTTCTTTCATAATAGGCTGAATCAGGAATGATGAACTAATCATATTTACAAAAACAAGAGAGGTCGAGTTCATACCAGCTTTTCTCATCTCAATTAGTTCAACATATATCGTCATTATTGCCTTTCACTTGCACGACCGAATAGTGTGGATAATAATAATAGTGCACATGCATTGGACTAAGCCGGAGTCTGCAAGCATTCAATTCAAGAGAGAAGACAAGGTAATATGGGTTCTCTGTTAGATCAACAATAATGCATATAAGAGCCACTCAACATTTTCATTATGGTCTTCTCCTCTCGACCCCCAAAGGAAAGAAATAAAACAAAACTATTTACACGGGAAAGCTCCCAACAAGCAAAAGAAGAACATGAAATCTTTTGGGGTTTTCTTTTAATTACTACTACAGGCATGGAAAGTAAACTAGTTAAAAGGTACAACTATTTTTTTTGGTTTTTCTTAAGGTTTTTTAAACACATAAGAAGAAAGGTTAAAAGGAAAATAAACTAGCATGGATGATACAATGAAAAAGTATGAGCACCGACAACTGGCATGAGTGTGTGAACATGAATGTAATGTCGGTGAGAGATACGTACTCCCCCAAGCTTAGGACTTTGGCCTAAGTTGGTCTATACCCAAGGATCAAAGCTGCTCTCTCCGGTGTACTGAGGAGGATCCTCAGGCTCCCACTGGTTGGCGATCTCCTCCGGATTCCACTGATAAACAGACTGACGGTGAGGATCAGATGGTGGCTCCAGTAGGCATGAATGGCCTCCGACAGAACAAGGTACATGCCTGAAAATATGTTGAACAAAGAGGGCGTAGGCAAGGTATTAAACTCACAATATTTTTTGTTAAATATCAATTTATATTTGGGTGTCTTCTTCAAATCCTTAACAATAAACTCATGTGCTACCATACTCTTATAATCTAGAACAATAGGAGGTAGCAACTTTTCCTCTTTCTCATAATGTCTGATAGGTATATTAAAGTGTGCAGCAAGGCGCGAGGCAAAGATGCCTTCGAGGATGGGGCCCTTAGTACGGTTCATATTTAATCGTTTAGCAATAGTAGCGCCTAAACTGAAACTAGTATCCTGAAACAAGGCATGGCGCAAAATAACAATATCAGGGGCACTAAGGTTTCCACAGTTCCCATGACCAATTAAGCATCTACAAGCAAATATTACGAAGTAACGTAGAACAGGAAAATGTATGCTAGTGATTCTCACATCGGAAACTTTCCTCGTTTCCCCTACAGCAACCATATCAATAAATCCCTCCACATCATTACAATGTGGTTCCTCTATGCTACCCTCAAAGGGTATCAAACAGACCCGGCAAAAATCATAAAGTGACATCTCCTTATGCTCATCATATAAATAAAATTCCATCGAAGGTGGTGATCTCCTAGCATGGAAATGAAAATTTTGCATAAAGATATTGGTGAGTAAGAGATACTGTTCACGCTGGTCGTGGAGGAAGACGGTGAGGCCTGCATTCTCAGCCAAATGATAAAAATCTTCATGAATCCCAGCTTCTCTCAAGAACTCATCACAAGGCCATTCACATGGCCGAACCTCCATAGTACGAGGGAGATTATACTTGGGCTTCTTGTACTCTTCACTATGCTTATCCTTCGAGCTTCGGCTCGATGAGCCCCTCAAAAATCTCTTATCTTTATCTGAAAATTTCTGAGATTTTTAGTAACTTAAAATAATAGTGAACCAAACTCAACAGGATTGATAGCAACTACTCCTACAAGTGCCTAGAGGCTATATCATGCATTAAAACTACTTTTGACCACATAAATTTGATATGCAAGCTCAAGAACAAGGTCACCTAAGAAGCAAAAATTTGCAATAAATAAAGCACTAGAACAAAAACTAATAGGACCATTGGAGGAGTCACATACCAAAGAACAATCCCCCAAAGTAGTTTTGTGAGAGGAGCTTTGAGCAAGGTGATCAAAAATGGCAGCAAGATGAGCAAGAACTCGAGTTTGAGCTGGCTAGTGATTTTTTCTAGAGAAAGACGAAGTGTGTGGGTGCAAGGATAAGTGGAGGGAACCCACGTGGGGTCCACGAGGCAGGGGGCGCGCCCAGGGGGTGGGTGCACCCTCCACCCTCGTGGGCACGTGGTTGCTCCCCCTGATGTGTTCTCAGTGCCAGATATTCTCAAATATTCTAGAAAAAAAATTAGATTTCATTTTCAGGGCATTTGGAAAACTTCTATTTTCGGGGTATTTTTTATTGCATGGATAATTCAAAAAATAGACAGAAAATACTATTTTTACTTTATTTAATATAAATAATAGAAAGTAAAAAGAGGGTACATAAGGTTGTGTTTTCTAACTTCATCCATCTCAAGCTCATCAAAAGGAATCCACTAACTAGGTTGACCAGGTCTTGTTAACAAACTCATTTCGAATAACATGAAACCGGAGAAATTTCGAATAACACTAGGTTACCTCTACGGGGATATGCACAACCCCAACAATAAGTATATCATATTTCTTCTTGACAGTAGGAAGAGGAAATTCAAAACCTCCAATAGTGATTGTTGAAATTTTTCCAATAGAATTTATACTGTGGACTTGAGGTTGTTTCCTTGGAAAGTGTACCATATGCTCATTACCATTAACATGAAAAGTGACATTGCCTTTGTTACAATCAATAACAACCCCTACAGTATTCGAAAAGGGTCTACCAAGGATAATCGACATACTATCTTCCTCGGGAATATCAACAATAACAAAGTCCGTTAAAATAGTAACGTTTGCAACCACAACAGGCACATCCTCACAAATACCGACAAGTATAGCAGTTGATTTATCAGCCATTTGCAAAGATATTTCAGTAGGTGTCAACTTATTCAAATCAAGTCTAGGATATAAAGAGAGAGGCATAACACTAACATCGGCTCCAAGATCACATAAAGCAGTTTTAACATAGTTTCGTTTAATGGAGCATGGTATAGTCGGTACTCCTGGATCTCCTAGTTTCTTTGGTATTCCACCCTTAAAAGTGTAATTAGCAAGCATGGTGGAAATTTAAGCTTCCGGTATCTTTCTTTTGTTAGTAACAATATCTTTCATGTACTTAGCATAAGGATTCATTTTAAGCATATCAGTCAAATGCATACGTAAAAAGATAGGTCTAATCATTTCAGCAAAGCGCTCAAAATCCTCATCAACCTTTTTCTTGGATGGTTTACGAGGAAAAGGCATGGGTTTCTAAACCCATGGTTCTCTTTCTTTACTGTGTTTCCTAGCAACAAAGTCTCTCTTATCATAACGTTGATTCTTTGATTGTGGGTTATCAAGATCAATAGCAGGTTCAATCTCTACATCATTATCGTTGCTAGGTTGAGCATCGACATGAACATCATCATTAACATTGTCACTAGGTTCATTTTCATTACCAAGTTGTGTTTCAGCATTAGAAATAGAAATATCATTGGGATTCTCAGGTGTGTCAACAACAGGTTCACTGGAAGCATGCAAAGTCCTATCATTTTTCTTTTTCTTCCTCTTAGAAGGACTAGGTGTATCAACATCAGTTCTCTGAGAATCTTGCTCAATTCTCTTAGGGTGGCCCTTAGGATACAAGGGTTCCTGAGTCATTTTACCTCCTCTAGTCATAACTCTAACAATATTACCATTTTTCTTAGTATTTAATTCATTGAGCAAATCATTATGAGCTTTAAGTACTTGTTCTACTTGAGTGGTAACCATAGAAGAATGTTTACTAATAAGTTTAAGTTCACCTTTAACTCTAGACATATAATCACTCAAGTGTTCAAGTATATCAGCATATTCTGTTTCAATTGTCTACCAACATAAGCATTGAAGTTTTCTTGTTTAACAATAAAATTATCAAACTCATCTAAGCATTGGCTAGCAGAATTATTATGAGGAATATCATCTTCATCAAATCTATAGAGAGAATTTACCTTTACTACATGTGTTGGGTTATCAAGACCATGTATTTCTTCAATAGGTGGTAAATTCTTAACATCTTCAGCTTTAATACCTCTTTCTTTCATAGATTTCTTTGCCTCTTGCATATCTTCGGGACTGAGAAATAGAATACCCCTTTTTCGGAGTTGGTTCAGGAAGTGACCAATTATTTTCATTAGTCAACATATTATTCAATAACAATTCAGCTTGGTCAACAGTTATTTTCCTGAAAACACAACCAGCACAACTATCCAGGTAGTCTCTGGAAGCATCGGTTAGTCCATTATAAAAGATATCAAGTATTTCATTCTTCTTGAGAGGATGATCAGGCAAAGCATTAAGTAATCGGAGAAGCCTCCCCCAAGCTTGTGGGAGACTCTCTTCTTCAATTTGCACAAAATTATATATTTCCCTTAAAGCAGCTTGTTTCTTATGAGCGGGGAAATATTTAGCAGAGAAGTAATAATCATATCCTGGGGACTACGCACACAACTAGGACCAAGAGAATTAAATGATGTTTTAGCATCACCCTTTAATGAGAACGGAAACAACTTAAGGATAAAGTAACAGCGAGTTTTCTCATCATGAGTAAATAGGGTGGCTATATCATTTAATTTAGTAAGATGTGCCACAACAGTTTCAGATTCATAGCCATAAAAAGGATCAGATTCAACCAAAGTAATTAGCTCAGGATTGACAGAGAAATCATAATCCTTATCAGTAATAAAGATAGGTGAAGTAGCAAAAGCAGTGCCATATTTTATTCTAGCATTCAAAGACTTTTCTTTATGCTTAGCTAATAATTTCTTAATATCAGATCTATCATTGCAAGCTAAGAAGTCTCTAGCAGTTTCTTCATCCATAACATAACCCTCAGGGACAACAGGAAATTCATATCTAGGGGGAGAATCTTCATCATCACTTTCATCAATATTATCAGTTTTAATAATTTCATTCTCTCTAGCCCTAGCAAGTTGTTCATCAAGAAATTCACCTAGTGGCACAGTAGTATCAAGCATAGAAGTAGTTCCATCATAAGTATCATGCAAAGCAAAAGTGGCATCATCAATAACATGCGACATATCAGAATGAATAGCAGGAGTAGGTGTCGCAAGTTTACTCAAAACAGAAGGTGAATCAAGTACAGAGCTAGATGGCAGTTCCTTACCTCCCCTCGTAGTTGAGGCAAAAATCTTGGTTCTTTGATCTTTCGAGTTCTTCATAGTGATTAGCAGATATATATCCCAAGTGACTCAAAGAATACAACAATGCTCCCCGGCAATGGCGCTAGAAAATAGTCTTGATAACCCACAAGTATAGGGGATCGCAACAGTTTTCGAGGGTAGAGTATTTAACCCAAATTTATTGCTTCGACACAAGGGAGCCAAAGAATATTCTCAAGTAGTAGTAGCTGAGTTGTCAATTCAACCACACTTAGAAACTTAATATCTGCAACAAATTATTTAGTAGCAAAGTAATATGATAGTAGTGGTAACGGTAGCAAAAGGAATATTTTTGTTTTATAGTGATTGTAATAGTAGCAACGGAAAAGTAAACAAGCGAAGACCAATATATGAAAAGCTCGTAGGCATTGGATCGGTGATGGAGAATTATGTCGGATGCGATCAATCATGCAACAGTTATATTATAGGGTGACACAGAACTAGCTCCAATTCCTCAATGTAATGTAGGCATGTATTCCGAATATAGTCATACGTGCTTTATGGAAAAGAACTTGCATGACATCTTTTTTCCTACCCTCTTGTGGCAGCGGGGTCCTATTGGAAACTAAGGAATATTAAGGCCTCCTTTTAATAGAGTACCAGACCAAAGCATTAACACATAGTGAATACATGAACTCCTCAAACTGCGGTCATCACCGGTAAGTATCCCGATTATTGTCACTTTGGGATTAACGGATCATAACACATAATAGGTGACTATAGACTTGCAAGATAGGATCAAGAACTCTCATATATTCATGAAAACATAATAGGTTCAGATCTGAAATCATGGCACTCGGGCCCTAGTGACAAGCATTAAGCATAGCAAAGTCATAGCAACATCAATCCCAGAACATAGTGGATACTAGGGATCAAACCCTAACAAAACTAACTCAATTACATGATAAATCTCATCCAACCCATCACCGTCCAGCAAGGCTACGATGGAATTACTCACGCACGACGGTGAGCATCATGAAATTGGTGATGGAGGAAGGTTGATGATGACGATGGCGACGGATTCCCTTCTCCGGGGCCCCGAACAGAGTCCAGATCAGCCCGCGATGAATCCTTCTCCCTGTTTTTTCTCCTCGAACAGGAATATATAGAGTTGGAGTTGAGTTCGGTGGAGCGTCAGGGGGCCCATGAGCCAGGGGGCGCGCCCAGGGGGGTAAGCGCGCCCCCACCCTCGTGGACAGGGTGTGGGCCCCCTGAGGTGGATTCTTCTTACAGTATTTTTTTATATATTCCAAAAATAATCCCCGCTGATTTTCAGGTCATTTTGAGAACTTTTATTTCTGCACAAAAATAACACCATGGCAATTCTGTCGAAAACAGCGTCAGTCCGGGTTAGTTCCATTCAAATCATGCAACTTAGAGTCCAAAATAAGGGCAAAAGTGTTTGGAAAAGTAGATACGACGAAGACGTATCAACGACCCGGCAACGGCTTAGGGCAAGAAACATCAGATCGAAAGCCAGGCAAGCGTGTTTGCTCCCTGGTAATCGAAACCCTAGCAATACCATCTCAAACTGGAGTAGGCCTTTACCTTCACCGCAAGGGGCCGAACCAGTATAAACTCCCCGTGTCCTTTGTCCCGTTTTATCCCCTCTAAGCTAACCTCATCGCGATGGCTCCACAACTAAGTCCTTCCATGAGGACATCTGCCGTGACACTTCCACGATAGTTACACACCTCAGTCATATCGTCGTAGAGCTTAGGCGAAGCCCTGCGCCGGTAACTTCATCATCACCATCGCCACGCCGTCGTGCTGACGGAACTCTCCCTCATCCTCAACTGGATCAAGAGCTCGAGGGACGTCATCGAGCTGAACGTGTGCTGAACACGGAGGTGCCGTACGTTTGGCACTTGGATTGGTTGGATCGTGAAGACGTTAGACTACATCAACCGCGTTACTAAACGCTTCCGCTTTCGGTCTACGAGGGTACGTAGACACACTCTCCCCTCTCGTTGCTATGCACCTCCTAGATAGATCTTGCGTGATCGTAGGAATTTTTTTGAAATACTGCGTTTCCCAACAATAAGGGGGGAGCTAGAAGCAAGCGGCATTCGTCCCGGTGCTCCAACTCATACTCGTCGGACGGCTCCTCATGCTCCAATTGCAACACTCGTCGGCGGCTTTCCGGTGATGCATCGTAGCGCTCGTGGTGCGACTCCCGGTGCCGTGAGATCAAAGCAGAGAGGAGGGCTAGTTGTGCGATGTGAGGGGAGTGGTGCGTCTGTTGACTATTCCACGGGCTCAGAGGAAGGATCGAGCGGTGCAGTTGGACTGATCAAACGGTTAGCGCGGTGGCTTAAAATATCCTGGCATCAGCCAGATGATTGGTAGTAGCCGCCTTTGGCGAGCACCATACGCCAGAGCTTTCGCGTAGGGGCGATCCTAATGGGCCGGCCCATGAAGTGTCACCAAAAAGCGAGCAGAAAAATCCCTAAAAAAACTGCGCTCTTGGGAATCAAACTCACAACCACACACTGGAGACCTGGTGTTCCTTACCACTTGAATTGTTGGGTGTATGTCATTTTTAGGCAGAGTGTAAGTTTAAAATTAAATACAGTGTCAGATTAACAAAAAAAATACTAGACGTTTGTTAGAAAAATCGTAAATATTTTTATTATATAAAATGCGAATAATTTTTGGAACTGTTAATAAATTTGGAAATTCAAATAAAATTTTAAAATATGATTGTTTATATATATATATATAAATTTTTTAATATACACCGAACAATTTTTCAAATAAGCATTGAACATTTTTTTGTGATCTACGCTTTATAATGTTTAAATACACATTGAAGTTGTTTGTTATATATGTTGACCAATATTTGAATACACATTGAGCATTTTCATGATATATGCTGAACAATTTATAATATACTCGGAACAATATTCAAAGGCACATTGAACATTTTGTGATATACGCTGAACAATTTTGAAATACACAGTGAACATTTTTAAAAATACGTTGAACATTTTCTTAATACAGGGTGAACTTTCCTTAAATATACATGAACATTTTTGTATATAATCACACAATGAACTTTGTATAATACACGACAAATAAAGAAAAATAAAAGAAATAAGTATTAGCGAAGCCACGTCCTTTTGATGCTCTACTTGTCACATGTATCCCTAAAAAAAACTTGTCACATGTTTTTTGTTTTTCAAAATATGGGAGGAGCTCTGCGCATTTTAATCAATACCTATTAATAAATGAATTAGTGCTTCTGCGTGCCCGTCGCGAAATTCCCCCTAAAGGTTCCATGATTTACATCCAGTGCCACCGATAAGTGAAAAAACAATTTGGTTTTCTTCAAGTCGTTGGTCGTCTCTGTTTGTTCATGTTCAACTATCCGCTCATGGACCATGAGTGAACAAGAGCCCGACTTGCCATAGCGACGCTCTTCTGATCGGGAGACTTGAGTTCGATTTCCGCTACTCCCCTTTTTCTGCTTTCTTTCTTTCCGAATTCCAGTTGGCGTAATATAGAGCTGCCTTGCCCAAGGGTCGCCTAGCAGATGGACTGCACAAATTTTTCAATTAGGCCGAACTACCCTCTATTTAGTTTTCTCTTCTTTTTTTGGTAGATTTACATACTTTTTAAATATTCATATCATTCAAAGCTTAACACCAAATTTAACATGTTATATATAAAAATCGCTCAGAAAAATGTGTAGATTTTAAATATGCTATTATCTTGAATGTTAATAATTTTTCAAATTATGCTTAGGATTCACCTTTAATTAATACTTCTCTTTAGATGGGGTATTTTGAAAATGTTTATTATATATGTTTCCTACCCATTTAAATCGACTAGATAGGATAGGTCGATGCTCTTACAAAATCTATCATTGGCACCACAGGGGATGTTCATTTTTAGCCATTTAAAATGCCTAGCTGGCTTTTGTTCTTTTTTACAGAAAAATCTACTAGATAGCTTTTGTTCCTTTTTAAAGAAAATTACTATCTACTCCCGGCCAGCACACCCGTCGCGTATCGCTACTGTCGAGTATCGCTACCCGTCGCCATGGCGACTAGGGTTTTCACTATTCCAACGGCCCTGTCATCGTTGAGTCCCCCCTATCTGTCCGGCACATGACCCGCGGCGGTCTCCTAGCGCCACCCCTTGGGCTGAACAAGGGGATGGTTGGTCCGTCCACCCGACCTTGGGGTTCTGGCGGCGGTGGAGGCGACGGAGGTGTTAGATCGCATCGGAGGTCTTCTTCTGCATGGTGTATTGACGCCATGATTGCTACTCCAACTAATGACTGTTCTGAAATTGTGAAATACATGGACGATGATCCTGATAAGGCTAATGTGGCTGATGGTGCTGAACCTGTTCCTATCAAGAAGAGGACGGGTGCAGGTCTGGGAACGACTACATCTGATCCTTCCCCTACTCCAGCTGACAAAACATCACAACCTCCTTTGACAAGCTTCAGTTTGGTGCCTCCTAGTCCTCCTCCAAAGCAAGAACCGAAGAGGCCTAAATTAGTTCAGTCTAGTAACTCTGCAAAAATATTGTCATCATCGGCGGGTTCCTTCGAGGAACACCGCTGGGAAAAATGAATCTAATAAGTTGGAATTGTCGGGGTGGGGGGAATTCCCGGACAATTCGTGATCTAGCGTCTATGGTACAGTCGCATTCCCCCAAATTGGTGTTCTTGTGTGAAACTAGGCAGCAAGCTGAGAAGATGAGAAGGAATAGAGGTCGACTTGGCCTTCGGGGCTTTGAGGGTGTTGATAGCAGGGGCATGAGTGGTGCTTTGGCCCTTTATTGGCATGAATCATTGGTATTGATGATAGATACATTGATGCCTTGGTGAGAATTACAAGTGACAACCCACAATGGAAAATAATGTGTGTTTACGGTGAACCGTGAGTGGAGAATAGGCACATTATGTGGTCAAAATTGGAGGGTCTTGCTACATTATCTGATGTGCCATGGCTAGTTATTGGCGATTTCAATGAAGCAATGTGGGATTTCGAGCATATATCGGTTACTCTCAGGCTGGAGGTGCAAATGATCGCCTTTAGGGACACCTTGGAAACATGCGGTCTTATTGACTTAGGCTTTTAAGGAGTTCCTTTCACTTACGATAACAAAATGGGAGGCCAGGCAAATGTGAAAGTGCGCCTTGATAGGGTTGTGGCATCGAATTCCTGGCGTAATGTCTTTGCTTGTTCGGAGGTGAGGCACCTTGTCTCACCATGTTCAGATCATCAACCTTTACTGCTCATAGGGGAGGCGAAATCTTGACATTTTGGCTCAAAATGTAGGCAATATGAAATATTATGGGAGAGAGACTTAACCCTCCCAGAAATTATCAAAGAAGCATGGGTATCTTTTGGTGTGGTGGACAAGCTTGGCAAGCTTCGAGATGGACTTAATTCTATGATGAAAACCCTTCGGTCATGGGGAAAGAAGAAGTTTGGCAACATCACGAGATAATTAAATAAATCGCGTACGCAACTAGAGGAGCTCATGAACATGAATGCTGATCGGGAAAAGATCCAGAAGGTGACTGATAGGATGAACGAGCTCCTTTATAAGGAGGAGATGATGTGGCTTCAGAGTTCAAGAATTACTTGGCTCAAGGAGGGGGACAGAAATACCAAGTACTTTCAGAGTAAAGCTGTTTGGCGAGCCCGAAAGAATAAGATTCGTGAGATCACCGATAACGATGGTATAGTTCACCCAGACATTCCTGCTATGAGAGGTTTGATAAATGATTAATTTAAAGCCATATTTAGTGCTGACCCTAACCTTGATGCTTTGGCGGTGTTGGAATTGTTTGAGTCTAAAGTCATAGAGGATGACAATGACCGCCTTTCCGCTGCCTTTTCTGACCAAGAATTTTCAAATGCTATGTTTCAAATCGGGCCACTCAAGGCACCGGGACCGGATGGTTTTCCGGCCAGATTTTTTCAGCGCAACTGGGCATTTTGAAAGAAAGTATAGTGGCTGCAGTCAAGGATTTCTTTCCCACTGGTATCATGCCTGAAGGAGTAAATGATACCTTTATTGTGCTCATCCCCAAAATTGCTAATCCCACTAGACTTACTCACTATAGACCGATAAGCTTATGCAATGTACTATATAAGGTTATATCAAAATGCTTGGTGAATAGGCTTAGGCCTCTGCTTGATGATCTTATCTCTCCAGAGCAGAGTGCCTTTTGAAGGAAATATGCCCTAGAGGCAATATTGTTATTTGTATTTCCTTATATCATGATAAATTTTTATTATTCATGCTAGAATTGTATTAACCGGAAACTTAGTACATGTGTGAATACATAGACAAAACAGAGTGTCCCTAGTAAGCCTCTACTTGACTAGCCCGTTAATTAAAGATGGTTAAGTTTCCTGACCATAGACATGTGTTGTCATTTGATGAACGGAATCACATCATTAGAGAATGATGTGATGGACAAGACCCATCTGTTATCTTAGCATAAATGATTGTTTTGTTTTATTGCTATTGCTTTCATCATGACTTATACATGTTCCTCTGACTATGAGATTATGGAACTCCCGAATACCGAAGGAACACCTTGTGTGCTATCAAACGTCACAACGTAACTGGGTGGTTATAAAGATGCTCTACATGAGTCTCCGATGGTGTTTGTTGAGTTGGCATAGATCGAGATTAGGATTTGTCACTCCGTGTATCGGAGAGGTATCTCTGGGCCCTCTTGGTAATGCACATCACTATGAGCCTTGCAAGCAATGTGACTAATGAGTTAGTTGCGGGATGATGCATTACGGAATGAGTAAAGAGACTTGCCGGTAATGAGATTGAACTAGGTTTGATGATACCGACGACCGAATCTCGGGCAAGTAACATACCGATGACAAAGGGAACAACGTCTGTTGTTATGCGGTTTCACCGATAAAGATCTTCGTAGAATATGTAGGATCCAATATGAGCATCTAGGTTCCGCTATTGGTTATTGACCGGAGATGTGTCTCGGTCATGTCTACATAGTTCTCGAACCCGTAGGGTTCGCACGCTTAATGTTCGATGACGATTTGTATCATGAGCTATGTGATTTGATGACCTAAGGTTGTTCAGAGTCCCGGATGATATCATGGACATGACGAGGAGTCTCGAAATGGCCGAGAGGTAAATATCGATATATTGGAAGGCTATATTCGGACATCGGAATGGTTCCGAGTGATTCGGGTATTTTTCGGACTACAAAGAGTCACGGCAATTCGCCGGGGGAAATAGTGGGCCTTAATGGGCCATACAGGAAAGGAGAGAAGGGCCTCAAGGGTTGGCGACACCCCCCATGGCAAGTCCGAATTGGACTAGGGAGGGGGTGGCACCCCCCTCTCTTTCCTTCTACCTCTCCTACTCCTTCCCTCTCTCCCCTCTTGGAAAGGGAAGGGGACTCCAACTAGGATTGAGAATCCTAGTTGGACTCCCCCTATAGGCGCGCCCCTCCTAGGCCGGCCTCCTCCTCCTCCCTCCTTTATATACGTGGGCAGGGGCACCCCAAAGGCACTCCAAGATTTGTCTTAGCCGTGTGCGGTGCCCTCCTCCACAGTTACACACCTCGGTCATATCGTCGTAGTGCTTACGTGAAGCCCTGCGCCGGTAACTTCATCATCACCGTCGCCACGCCGTCATGCTGACGGAACTCTCCTTTGGCCTCAACTAGATCGAGAGCCCGAGGGATGTCATCGAGCTGGACGTGTGCTGAACGCGGAGGTGCCGTACATTTGGTACTTGGATCGGTTGGATCGCGAAGACGTTCGACTACATCAACCGCGTTACTAAACGCGTCCGCTTTCGATCTATGAGGGTACGTAGACACACTCTCCCCGCTCGTTGCTATGCATCTCCTAGATAGATCTTGCATGATCGTAGGTAATTTTTTTGAAATACTGTGTTCCCCAACAGTGGCAGCAGAGCCATGTCTATGCGTAGTTGTTATATGCACGAGTAGAACACAAAGGAGTTGTGGGCGTGGGTATATAGATATTGCTTGCCGTTACTAGTTGTTTCTTGATTCGGCGGTATTCTTGGATGAAGCGGCCCGGACCGACATTACATGACCGCGTTCATGAGACTGGTTATACCGACGTGCTTTGCACACAAGTGGCTGGCGGCTGTCTGTTTCTCCAACTTTAGTTGAATCGGATTCAATGAACAGGGTTCTTTCTGTAGATCAAAAAGCAATCACTGTACCACGTTGTGGTTTTTGTGCCGTAGGTAAGAACAGTTTTTGCTAAGCCCGTAGCAGCCACGTAAAACTTGCAACAACAAAGTAGAGGACGTCTAACTTGTTTTTGCAGGGTATGTTGTGATGTGATATGGTCAAGACGTGATTACATAAATTGTTGTATGAGATAATCATGTTTCTGTCACATCCCTAGCTTCTGGTGCTGCCTAGTGTTTGCATCTTGCTTGCATCATGTTTAAATTTTTGAAACTTGAATTGAGGAAATTTGGAAGCCTCAAATTTTAATTCAAGAAGGGCAAAGAACCCTGGAAAATTGCAATCAATGTTTCTCAAAAATGTTCTTATTAACTGCTTAATATTTTTGGCAAGGCTTTTGCACCAAACCAAAAATAATGAACATTTGTAGGAATATTTTGGGCACTGAATTTAAATCATTATTGTATTTGAATTTGGAATTATATTCATAATATATAGAATATATTTTCAAATAACTTTGAAATGTTTTATGTGCTTTTGGAAAAGTCCATCTAGCAACATAAAATTGTTCAGAGGATTTTTGGCACTGGTTTGAAACTGTTGGAATTTCAAACAGTGGCAAGATTCAAATCAAAACAGAAAACAGAATAGAAATTAAACTAGAACAACAAAACTCACCTGGGCATCTTACCTGTAGCAGCAGCCCACCTGGTGGCCCAGCCCACCAGCGCCCCCCTTGTCATCTTCCTCCTCTGCCAGAAGGACTGGGCACGTGGTCGCCCCGCGCGTGCACGCTCTCCGCCAGCTCCTGCTTGCTGCTTCCCCGGGACGCCCTGGAGACGCCACACACGTCCCCGAACCAGACCGCTCACTCCCGTCCTCTCTCCCCTGGCTCTCTCTCCCTCGCCTAGCCGAACGAGCTCGTCGCCGCCGCTTGCCGATGTTGCGCCCACCGGCGTCCATGTGCCCACCCACCGTGCTTGGAAGGTCCGCCGTCGAGCACTTCATCTCTGAGCTGAAGCTGGGGACCGTTGATGCCCTACAGCCTCGTCACTGTCGCCATCTTCCTCATCTGCCCCGACGGCCGCCGTCGATCGATTCGCGGCAACCAGCGCGTCCCCGAGCCCGCTGACCTACTAGGCTACTTCCCTGTGAGCTCCTGATCTTCTTCCTTTGCTCGCCCCCTCCGTTCCCATGCCTAGCTGCCTCCCGCCATGGACACAAGCTTCTGCCGCCGTCCATGACGCCGCCATGGCTACCGCTAGCCGAGCTCGTGCCCGAGCACCTCAACGCGTTCCTGGAACTCCCAGGAAGCTAACCCACCCACCGGCATGTCCTGTAGTGCACCGCAACGCCGACCTCGAGCTTGACCGAAATCCGGCCGCTGCGCTTCTCGCCGTCGGCATCGTTTCCGTGCACCCCAGCCACCGCTGCTTGCTGCGTTGGAAGCGCGCGAGCGTGCTCTTCGCGTAGAGCCAAACCCCGCCGCAAACCACCGCCTGTAGCGCAAGCCCGAGCATCTCCGGCGTGCCGCCGCCGTCGGCTGCGGTCACCGGCGGTTAACCCCGGATTAGGTGACGTGGCTTCATTAGTTTAGGGTTAATCACATGCTTAACTAACCCCTGGTCACTGACAAGTGGGCCCAGCCCTACTAATAGGTTTCATTTAGGTTAATTAGCCCTGTTAGTTAACTGACTCGATGACAGGTAGGCCCCATGGGTCAGTTTTGACTTTGGTCAATGCTGACGTCACCCTGACGCAGTTAATCATTTTCTGGATTTAAAATAATTCAGAAAATTCCAGAAATTAGTATAAACTTCTAAAATTCATAGAAATTCAACCATAACTCCAAATGAAATAAGTTATATATGAAAAATGATCGTAAAAATCCAATCTATCCATCTGTACCATTTTCATGCATGTTAGAACAACTTATGGCTGCTGTTTAGGCCAAATCATATAAATGGCATTTAAACCCTCACATATGGAGTTTGAATTTCAACCTAGGGTTCAAACCAACTCCATTTAACATGTTGTTAGTTGCATTAGCTCAAAACACAGCATATTGACATGTCATGATCATGCATCATATTGCGCATTGCATTGACTGTGTTTTCCTTCTCTGTTGCCGGTATTTGTTCCGCCTTGGTGGACGTTGTTCCGACGCTATGATCGATGACACCGATGAAGAGCTATACTATCTTCAGAAGTGCCAGGCAAGCAAAACCCCCTTGTTCATTCCGATACAATCCCACTCTCTCGCTCGTGCTCTTTTTTACTGCATTAGGACAACAACGATTCAATGTTACATGCTGCGGTAGTTGAACCCCTTTCCTCTGCATGACCTGTCATTGCCACAGTAAATAGATGAAACCCACTAGCATGAGTAGGAGTTGTTTGAGCCCTGATGTGCCTACTCATTCATGCTTGTTGTCATGCCTGCTACTGCTTAGAGTTGAGTCGGGTCTGATTCATCGGGAATGAATTGGAATGTGGTGAACATGTCCTACTGTTGAGAGCTAAGTGTGTGAACACGATTTGGTAAAGGTAGCGGTGAGAGGCCATGTAGGAGTACATGGTGGGTTGTCTCATTGAAACCGTCCTCAGGAACTGAGTTCTGTGTTTGTGATCCATGAACAGTTACTACCACACATTGGGCTCCGGGCGCTCCAAGCTCTCTCGACTTATTAATCAACTTGATCTCTGTCCAGGAGTTGCAACTAGTTTCTGGTGTTTGTAGGTAGTGTTAGTAGTCTACCAAGTGGCACCCGGTACAGGTGGGCTTGGGACAGACTAGGCACAGTGGCCCGGTGTACCAAGTGGCACCCGGATGGTGGGCTTGGGAACCCTGTACACATCGTTTGGGGCCGTGAGCGACACCCCGGTCAGATCTCCTTGCGGATGGAACCCAAATAGGTGATAAACCTCGAATAGAGACTTGTGTGGTTAGTCAGGTCATGGCCGACTCCCTCACCAGGCTTCCGCTTGAAGGTTGCCGAGATACACGATGTGTACATGGTGGTAAGTAGCGAGAGCGTGTGTGAAGAAGTACACCCCTGCAGGGTTATCATTATCTATTCGAATAGCCGGATTCCTCAGATATGGAAACTTGGACCCCTTGCATAGTTCATAGACAAGTGAAAGTGGATACTCTAGAATGCACAAGATAAGCGTGAGTGCTATGGATGGCGTTCTCGTAGGGAGACGGGAGCGGATCCATAGTGGTGTATTGGTATGGTGAATTTGTGGACTCGTGTGCGCCACCTCAAAAGAGTTACTTGCAGCTCGTAGTTCAGGATAGCCACCGAGTCAAAGCTGGCTTGCTGCAGTCAAACTCCACCACCCCCTTTGTTGATACTGATGCATATGTAGCTAGTTCTGATGTAAGTCTTGCTGGGTACATTTGTACTCACGTTTGCCTTTTTTATGTTTTGTAGAGAGACGTTCAGTCTCGCTAGTAGTTCCACGTGGACTTCGACGTTTAGCTTGTTACCTCAGCTACGATCTTGTGCCCTCGGCAGGATCTTGTAGATAGTCAGGCTTCTCAGCCTTTTTCATTTGTAGATTTCTGTACTCAGACATGTTAAGCTTCCGCATGTGCTTTTGACTTGTATGCTCTGTATGTTGGGTCATGAGACCCATGTTTGTAATATCTCGCTCCTCGGAGCCTAATGAATAAATACTTGAGTCGTAGAGTTATGTTGTGATGCCATGTTGTATTTACACATATCGAGCATATTGTGTGTATGATTGAAATGCTTGGTATGTGTGGGATCCGACAATCTAGTTGTTTATCCTTGGCAGCCTCTCTTATGGGGAAATGTAGTCTAGTGCTTCCATGAGCCATAGTAGTCTGCTACAGCCCGGTTCACCGAAGTCCTGCTAGCCCAGCACTACTGCTCAGGACACTTGACTGGCCGACATGTGTTTCACTTCGTTCCTGTGTCTATCCCTTCGGGGAAATGTCACGCGGTGACATCCGGAGTCCTGCCTAGCCTGCTACAGCCCGGGTTGCCAGAGTCTTGTTAGCCCAGCGCTACAGCCCGGATTCACACGCTGCTGACCGACATGCTCGATGTGATTCATGTATGCGTGTCCCCATAGGTTAGTGCCGCTTTGGGTTCACGACTAGCCATGTCGGCCTGGGTTCTCTGTCATATGGATGCTAGCGACACTATCATATACGTGAGCCAAAAGGCACAAACGGTCTTGGGACATGGTAAGGCGACACCCGTGGGAATACCGTGCGTGAGGCCGCAAAGTGATATGAGGTGTTACCGGCTAGATCGATGTGACTTGGAATCAGGTTCCTAACAGCGTTGGTATCAGAGCCTGACTACCTGTAGGATTACCAAGCCATACTGGTCGAAGTTTAGTCTAGAAATGCTTTAGTCATATAAGGAATTGATTGTGGAAGGGAACGTAAGGCTCTTTTTACTCCTTATACCTCATGCCCTCTGATCTGAGTCATCCTATTCCTTTCTACGGGGATTAAGAACTAGGCATTCTCATCTATCTATCAGGATGACGAGTTACTATGCTAGAGACTTATAGGATTGATGGATTTAAGCCTCAGTTCAGTTCCTACTACTTCCATATGTTCATAATTGGTCTCAGAACCTTGATATTGTGATGTTAAGTGGTTATGCCACCATTTTTGCAGGATGTCTCAAATCATTTTGAGCATTTACAGCCGTTATGCTGTCCGAGTCATCTCAGGTTTCTAAACAATCTGATGCATTTGCAAATCCCTTCTTTCCGTTCCCGATGTCCCTTTGGGCCAGTTCAACCACACTAATCCGTGAGTTGAGGTACTCTATTGCCTCGACATATATGTTGGAGCTATTATTATGACCCTAGGTGTCTTAGGGAGTCACCTAGTAATTTAGCCATGTTTTGTGTTCCCGGTGTGATGAATCTGGCCATCATTTCCAAAAGCATCCCGTGATGCTACTTAGTAGTAGGTATTCTATTCATGGGTACTTGAACCCGAGATTCACTCTACTTGCTTCATGTTGGTAGTGTTTGTTAGTTCGTTTAGGATATTAGTAACCTTTGTGATAGTCCCCAAGGTCTGTGGTATATCGTTCTTCCAATACCACGAACCATTATGGCAAAAGTTCTTTGAACCAAAAGATCACAACCAGAGTGCTCTTGATGAGTTCTCCACTCTGCATTGTGAAGCTGCCAGTCCTACATTTCTGCATGGATTATCTGGAAGAAATATGTTGAACTTGTTTGACATACTAAATCTATGCATCCACAACTCAGAAAGATATATGCCCCTTTGAGTTGTCTCTCTTTAGTTGTATTCTGACCCCCGTCTATCAATTGATAGTCAGGAGTAGTTGTGCATTCGTGCTCATTGATGCCTTATTATTCTTGTGGTCCGTCAAGCCATTCTATTCCAGAATGACAAGGAGAAACAAACTCCAGAACCTCATCCATATCCAGGATTGGGTCAAATTAGTTGTATTCCACAGATCAAGATGCCAATCCAGTTTTTGTTCTGTTCTACCTTGGAGTATTACCATCTTTATATCAAGAATATCATGGGAATTGCACACCATCCTATGAACTCTTGATACAGTGGTACTTATCGCCATCATTTTTCATTCCTCGGTCCCCGTGTTGTTGCAACCGGAATGACGACAAGTGAACTATGATGTGTGAAATCAATACTACTAGCAACTCCATTGCTTGGTAGCTAATGGACAATAATTTCATTCTTAGCGTGTTGGTTATTGAATCATCATTCTAAGATTGATCGTGCTACCTAGTCCATTTTTTCCCTGGTGCACTCCTCGATCAATGAGATAAGATTGTGTCAATCCATCACTCTCTTGATCACATCATCTTGCCCTGAAAAGCAACATTGTTCTCGAGCTTAGTAACATATCGGTGGTTCGTGATTTTCCGAATATCTTCTCAGAAGTGTTACCAGGTTGTCACCTGACCGCTATGTTGAGTTCATGATCAAGTTGGTTTTCCTCTAAACCACCCCTTCTCCAAGAATCTGTGTTGGATACCCCTGGACTAGTTGGTTAAGCTAAACAATAACTTGGAGAGTTGGAAGATAGAAAGCTTTGCCGAATTTGGTTCTTTCTGAAGGGATATCTTTGTGTTTGTGTGTGTGTGTGTGTTCAAGAAAGATGATATCTTCACCAATTGGTCCTCGTGATCAGTTGTTGGATCTATTATCTTCTCAAAACTTTGACTTGAGTATGGGCTATCGTCAAGTCAAATCAGAACCAACGATATTCGTAATGTTGTCTTACTCGTGGTTGATCCCTCGAGCATACACCATTACATTTTTTGGTCTGACCAATGCTAACACCGTGTTCACTAAATTGTGGAATTCCATCTATATGGAAGCCTTGATGACTTGTTGTTGAGCCCATCAGCAGCATTTTATCTTCTCCATGATTCATGTTGAACATTAAGCTAGTGTTGGAAACTTGTAAACAATGCCTTCGAGTCCCGTCCCTCAGGTATATGTTTGGGTGAGAGAAGTAACTTCCTCTAATTCATGTGTATCTGATGTAAGTTGCCGCCGTGAATTCGAGAAAGTTTGTTTTTGCTTCCTTTGGAATCATCCCAAGTCAGCCATGCACGTGCAAAGTATTATGTGGTCTGTTAGACTGATCATCTTCGTTCCATATGAATTCCGTAGCACACCAAGCCACTGATTGATTTGTTCAAGAAAAAGGAGTCTGTTGTGCTAATCCTAGGTCATACACATGACTTCGTTACTCTCAATGATGGTTTCCCACCTGAACTCGGTAGTATTTTATCATAAGACTACTATGTGGTCATGCTTGTCTAAGACAGCGTGTTCACATGTGTGTAGCAGAACCAGTTCATTTTTGGAGCTCACTATCATAGTTCATTTCCTGAGAATCTCGCAATGTCGTATTGTCGAATTGTGTTGCAAACTTCGTTTTCAGACATGCTGAGTCTGAAGTATCCTATCACCAATCGGATCCGAATCTCACGCAGATATGATGGTTGGAACTTTCCCAACAGTTGCATTTTGTTCCCAGCTTGCACCGCCATTGTGCCAATTCCCCATGGGCTGCCCTTCTCGGTAGTTGTTGTCCAGGATCATCTTCAAAAGTGGTCCTGTCATGGGTCCCACCCATTTCTGGTGATAAGCAAAAGTCATCCATTGTGTTGTCTTCAACAAGGTAGTCCACATCACCCATCCTAGTCCGAGTATGCCATTTCTTTGAGCTATTTCAAACGATCAATTGTAAATTGCTTTAAGCTGGTATGAAGAGTTTCAATGATCTATGGATCCAAAAGTAATTCTTTTTGCCACTTAAGGGAACAGTTCAACGAGTCACCTTTTCCAAGGTGCCCCGTTACGGGATCATGGCAATTATTCCCTCGCCACCTTGACACCATCCACCATCTCTCTAAGCGTGGGATTGTTGCCCACCAAATCAAACCTCGTCGTTTGTTCTTCCATCCCTCTCGATGTGTTTTGTGTCTCAACTCAAGATGTTTCAACATCTCATTCCGCGAGTTGATCTTGTATAGCTCGATCTTCGAGAAGATCGATCCTAGTAGAGATTCTTTCTGTCGTCATCGCATGGATGAAGATCTCAAAAGCGAGGATGTCAAGATCAACGTATGCAACGAATCAACAACCTTATGAGGTGCAGCCTGGATCGCGAAGATTGTGTTGGTCTTGTGCCCCCTCTGTCTTCTTACCTCACGTCTTGAATCTCGGGATGAGATTCTTGTTTAGTGGGGGCGAGTTGTCACATCCCTAGCTTTTGGTGCTGCCTAGTGTTTGCATCTTGCTTGCATCATGTTTAAATTTTTGAAACTTGAATTGAGGAAATTTGGAAGCCTCAAATTTTAATTCAAGAAGGGCAAAGAACCCTGGAAAATTGCATTCAATGTTTCTCAAAATGTTCTTATTAACTGTTTAATATTTTGGCAAGGCTTTTGCACCAAACCAAAAATAATGAACATTTGTAGGAATATTTTGGGCACTGAATTTAAATCATTATTGTATTTGAATTTGGAATTATATTCATAATATATAGAATATATTTTCAAATAACTTTGAAATGTTTTATGTGCTTTTGGAAAAGTCCATCTAGCAACATAAAATTGTTCAGAGGATTTTTGGCACTGGTTTGAAACTGTTGGAATTTCAAACAGTGGCAAGATTCAAATCAAAACAAAAAACAGAATAGAAATTAAACCAGAACAACAAAACTCACCTGGGCTTCTTACCTGTAGCAGCAGCCCACCTGGTGGCCCAGCCCACCAGCGCCCCCACCCCCTTGTCATCTTCCTCCTCTGCCAGAAGGACTGGGCGTGTGGTCGCCCCGCGCGCGCACACTCTTCGCCAGCTCCTGCTTGCCACTTCCCCGGGACGCCCTGGAGACGCCACGCACGTCCCCGAACCAGACCGCTCACTCCCGTCCTCTCTCCACTGGCTCTCTCTCCCTCGCCCAACCGAACGAGCTCGTCGCCGCCGCTTGCCGATGTCGCGCCCACCGGCGTCCATGTGCCCACCCAACGTGCTCGGAAGGTCCGCCGTCGAGCACTTCATCTCCGAGCTGAAGCTGGGGACCGTGGATGCCCTGCAGCCTCGTCACTGTCGCCATCTTCCTCATCTGCCCCGACGGCCACCGTCGATCGATTTGCGGCAACCAGCGCGTCCCCGAGCCCGCTGACCTACTATGCTACTTCCCTGTGAGCTCCTGATCTTCTTCCTTTGCTCGCCCCCTCTGTTCCCATGCCTAGCTGCCTCCCGCCATGGCCGCAAGCTTCTGTCGCCGGCCATGACGCCGCCATGGCTACCGCTAGCCGAGCTCGTGCCCGAGCACCTCAACGCGTTCCTGGAACTCCCAGGAAGCTAACCCACCCACCGGCATGTCCTGTAGTGCACCGCAACGCCGACCCCGAGATTGACCGAAATCCGGCCGCCGCGCTTCTCGCCGTCGGTGTCATTTCCGTGCACCCCAGCCACCGCTGCTTGCTGCATTGGAAACGCGCGAGTGTGTTCCTCGTGTAGAGCCAAACCCCGCCGCAAACCACCGCCTGTAGCGTGAGCCCGAGCATCTCCGGCATGCCGCCACCGTCGGCTGCGGTCACCGGCGGTTAACCCCGGATTAGGTGACGTGGCTTCATTAGTTTAGGGTTAATCACATGCTTAACTAACCCCTGGTCACTGACAAGTGGGCCCAGCCCTACTAACAGGTTTTGTTTAGGTTAATTAGCCTTGTTAGTTAACTGACTCGATGACAGGTAGGCCCCATGGGTCAGTTTTGACTTTGGTCAATGCTGACGTCACCCTAACGCAGTTAATCATTTTCTGGATTTAAAATAATTCAGAAAATTCCAGAAATTAGTATAAACTTCTAAAATTCATAGAAATTCAACCGTAACTCCAAATGAAATAAGTTATATATGAAAAATGATCATAAAAATCCAATCTATCCATCTGTACCATTTTCATGCATGTTAGAACAACTTATGGCTGCTGTTTAGGCCAAATCATATAAATGGCATTTAAACCCTCACATATGGAGTTTGAATTTCAACCTAGGGTTCAAACCAACTCCATTTAACATGTTGCTAGTTGCATTAGCTCAAAACACAGCATATTGACATGTCATGATCATGCATCATATTGCGTATTGCATTGACTGTGTTTTCCTTCTCTGTTGCCGGTATTTGTTTCGCCTTGGTGGACGTTGTTCCGACGCTATGATCGATGACACCAATGAAGAGCTATACTATCTTGAGAAGTGCCAGGCAAGCAAAACCCCCTTGTTCATTCCGATACAATCCCACTCTCTCGCTCGTGCTCTTTTTTACTGCATTAGGACAACAACGATTCAATGTTACATGCTGTGGTAGTTGAACCCCTTTCCTCTGCATGACCTGTCATTGCCACAGTAAATAGATGAAACCCACTAGCATGAGTAGGAGTTGTTTGAGCCCTGATGTGCCTACTCATTCATGCTTGTTGTCATGCCTGCTACTGGTTAGAGTTGAGTCGGGTCTGATTCATTGGGAATGAATTGGAATGTGGTGAACATGTCCTACTGTTGAGAGCTAAGTGTGTGAATATGATTTGGTAAAGGTAGCGGTGAGAGGCCATGTAGGAGTACATGGTGGGTTGTCTCATTGAAACCGTCCTCAGGAACTGAGTTTTGTGTTTGTGATCCATGAACAGTTACTACAACACATTGGGCTCCGGGTGCTCCAAGCTCTCTCGACTTATTAATCAACTTGATCTCTATCCAGGAGTTGCAACTAGTTTCTGGTGTTTGTAGGTAGTGTTAGTAGTCTACCAAGTGGCACCCGGTACAGGTGGGCTTGGGACAGACTAGGCACAGTGGCCCGGTGTACCAAGTGGCACCCGGATGGTGGGCTTGGGAACCCTGTACACATCGTTTGGGGCCGTGAGCGACACCCCGGCCGGATCTCCTTCTGGATGGAACCCAAATAGGCGATAAACCTGGACTAGAGACTTGTGTGGTTAGTCAGGTCATGGCCGACTCCCTCACCAGGCTTCAACTTGAAGGTTGCCGAGATACACGATGTGTACATGGTGGTAAGTAGCGAGAGCGTGTGTGAAGAAGTACACCCCTGCAGGGTTATCATTATCTATTCGAATAGCCGGATTCCTCGGATATGGAAACTTGGACCCCTTGCATAGTTCATAGACAAGTGAAAGTGGATACTCTAGAATGCGCAAGATAAGCGTGAGTGCTATGGATGGTGTTCTCGTAGGGAGACGAGAGCGGATCCATAGTGGTGTATTGGTATGGTGAATTTGTGGACTCGTGTGCGCCACCTCAAAAGAGTTACTTGCAGTCGTAGTTCAGGTTAGCCACTGAGTCAAAGCTGGCTTGCTGCAGTCAAACTCCACCGCCCCTTTGTTGATACTGATGCATATGTAGCTAGTTCTGATGTAAGTCTTGTTGGGTACATTTGTACTCATGTTTGCCTATTTTATGTTTTGTAGAGAGATGTCAGTCTCGCTAGTAGTTCCGTGTGGACTTTGATGTTTAGCTTGATACCTCAGCTACGATCTTGTGCCCTCGACAGGATCTAGTAGATAGTCAGGCTTCTCAGCCTTTTTCATATGTAGATGTCTGTACTCAGACATGTTAAGCTTCCGTATGTGTTTTGACTTGTATGCTCTGATTGTTGGGTCATGAGACCCATGTTTGTAATATCTCGCTCCTCGGAGCCTAAGGATAAATACTTGAGTTGTAGAGTTATGTTGTGATGCCATGTTGTATTTACACATATCGAGCATATTGTGTGTATGATTGAAATGCTTGGTATGTGTGGGATCCGACAATCTAGTTGTTTATCCTTGGCAGCCTCTCTTATGGGGAAATGTAGTCTAGTGCTTCCATGAGCCATAGTAGTCCGCTACAGCCTGGTTCACCGGAGTCCTGCTAGCCCAGCACTACTGCTCAGGACACTTGACTGGCCGACATGTGTTTCACTTCGTTCCTGTGTCTGTCCCTTCGGGGAAATGTCACGCGGTGACATCCGGAGTCCTGCCTAGCCTGCTACAGCCTGGGTTGCCGGAGTCCTGTTAGCCCAGTGCTACAGCCCGGATTCACACGCTGCTGACCGACATGCTTGATGTGATTCATGTATGCCTGTCCCCATAGGTTAGTGCCGCTTTGGGTTCATCACTAGCCATGTCGGCCCGGGTTCTCTGTCATATGGATGCTAGCGACACTATCATATACGTGAGCCAAAAGGCGCAAACGGTCCCTGGACATGGTAAGGCGACACCCGTGGGAATACCGTGCATGAGGCCGCAAAGTGATATGAGGTGTTACCGGCTAGATCGATGTGACTTGGAATCAGGGTCCTGACAGTTTCATAACACAGTTATCGGCAACTAGCAGGAGCCATATGGTTGTCGCTTTATTGTATGAATTGCAATCGCCATGTAATTGCTTTACTTTATCACTAAGCGTTAGTGATGGCTGTGGAAGAAATAGTTGGCGAGACAACAACGATGCTACGATGGAGATCAAGGTGTCAAGCCGGTGACGATGGTGATCATGACGGTGCTTTGGAGATGGAGATCAAAGGCACAAGATGATGATGGACATATCATATCACTTATAATGATTGCATGTGATGTTTATCCTTTATGCTTCTTCTTTTGCTTAGTACGGCGGTAGCATTATAAGATGATCTCTCACTAAATTTCAAGGTATAAGTATTCTCCCTGAGTATGCACCATTGCGACAGTTCGTCGTGTCGAGACACCACGTGATGATCAGGTGTCATAAGATCTACATTCACATACAACGGGTTCAAGCCAGTTTTGCACACGCAGAATACTCGGGTTAAACTTGACGAGCCTAGCATATGCAGATATGACCTCGGAACACTGAGACCGAAAGGTCGAGCGTGAATCATATAGTAGATATGATCAACATAGTGATGTTCACCATTGAAAACTACTCCATCTCATGTGATGATCGGACATGGTTTACTTGATATGGATCACGTGATCAGTTAGATGATTAGAGGGATGTATATCTAAGTGGGAGTTCTTAAGTAATATGATTAATTGAACTTAAATTTATCATGAACTTAGTCCTAATAGTATTTGCATATCTATGTTGTAGATCAATTGCTCGTATATAGCTTCCCCGTTATATTTATGATACGTTCCTAGAGAAAACTATGTTGAAAGATGTTAATAGCAATGATGCGGACTAGCTCCGTGATCTGAGGATTATCCTCATTGTTGCACAGAAGAATTATGTCCTTGATGCACCGCTAGGTGACAGACCTATTGCAGGAGCAGATGCAGACGTTATGAACGTTTGGCAAGCTCAGTATGATGACTACTTGATAGTTCAGTGCGCCATGCTTTACGGCTTAGAACCGGGACTACAAAAACGTTTTGAACGCCACGGAGCATATAAGATGTTCCAAGAGCTAAAATTGGCATTTCGGACTAATTCCCGAGTCAAAAGGTATGAGACCTCTGACAAGTATTTTGCCTACAAGATGGAGGAGAATAGTGATAACCCACAAGTATAGGGGATCACAACAGTTTTCGAGGGTAGAGTATTCAACCCAAATGTGACAACCTGGTTTTTGACCTCTCTTATTTGTTTGAGTTTTCATTTGAATTTTTTTGAAACATGGAGTTTTTGAATCTTTTCATTTGGACTTAAACACTTGGGCATCCTTGTCTTTCACCCAAGTGTTCATTTCTCTCCCAAACCATCATTTCACTTCTGATCCACCACAAAATAATCTTTGGAATATTTTTCTTAAATGAAAAATATTCATTTTCTCTCTAAAACCCTAAGCCAAATCAGTTTGCTCCAAAGCAACACAAATTTTTATGGCTCGGAAAATTCTGAGATAATTCACATATATTCTAGAGACCCTAGGGCACCTCCCTGAGCAAAAATATTTCATCACTTTTTGGAATATTTTTGCTACAGAAAATCTTATCTGATCTGGACAGAAATGGTGGTTTCTACAGCAACTACCATTTTACTTACTCCTTTTGACCTGAACTTTTTTCTGATTATTTACCTTAGTAACTCTAAGCTAGCCTCCAAAGCACAACTTCAAACTCCCAGCCATTTGACCACAGTAACATCACAAAGTTACTGTCCAGAAACTTACCAGACTTGTAAAATTTTCTCTACTGCACCTGGATCCAAACCAAACCGTGGTAAACTTCAAAACCACCGCGAACAACATGCCAAACATGATTTTTGGACGAAGGCTGGCCTGAGGAGAGAGTTCGTGCGGTGACCACGCGTGTCCATGATGCCAGGCATGCGTGTCGACACGCTCTGGGAGCCGTCGAGCGCTCTATTCGCGCGTGCTCGCTTCCCCCGCCTACCAAACCTTGCCAAAACTCGCCACCATCATTGTCTCGACACCCTTAACTCCGCCCTGGCACTCGCCGACACCGGAGCTCGCCGCATCGAGCACAGGCAAGGTCTGGCCAGCCCAATAGTGTGGAGCACACTGTGCTCGTCGTCACCCCCTTGATCCTGTGCTCGTCTCCGCTCGCCCACAGTGGCCGCGTGACCTCCGTCGCCTTCTCCCCCTCTCAGCGACGTCGCTCGTCACCGGGCACCGTGGACAGGTGTCCACCAGCGGAGCTCGAAGCACCCTCGCCGCTCGCCTAAATATAGAGCCCCTCCCCAACCACCTTGGGCATCCTCCAACACTCACACACACTCCACGGTCGAGTAGGAAGCTGTAGCCCGGCCGGGCAGGCCTCGGGCCGCCGTCCCCAAGCTCGAGCTCGCCGACGATCCCCTCTGGTCGCCGCGGCAGCTCCAGGCCCTCCCAGGCCTGGGCGACCCCTCCAGGGCCTCCGCCTCTCTCCAGTGAGGCCGTCTCGCCCGCTTGGAGCCTCTGGAGTGGCCCCTGCTCGCCGTCTTCTTCAACTCCGGTGACCCCCTCGTTCTGTCGCCGCTCATGAGCTAGATTTCGACGCCGTCCGACCACCCCTAGCCACGCTACGGGTACGGGCAGGTGCGCCTCAACCTCCTCTTGCCATCCCTCCCTCTCGTTTTGGCCAAAGAGCCATCGTCGCCGGCGAGAGCTCCGGCGAAGCCGCGGCCATCTCTGTTTCTCTCCCCCTCTTCCCCCACCTGACTAGCGGGGCCCGCTAGTCAGCCACTCAGTATGCGCACGAAGCGGTACGAGTGGTTGCGCCCCTGGGCTTTACGCCTTCGATGTCACCCCCCAGTCTTTTTCTTTTAGTCAAATTCATTTGAATTTACAGAACACTTAAAACAGTTATAACTTTTTAACCATAAATCCAAATGAATTGATTCTTTTTGCATTGTGTTCTTTGGAAGGAAATCTAACAACTCACCAAAGATGAGATTTTTCTGAGCTATTTAGAATTTCTAGTGAATTTCAGAAGTGTTCTAGATATTTTCTTTTTGTGTTTAAAATTATTTTCAAAAGGTGAGGCTTGTCTTGAGGATCACCAGGAGGCTTGTGAACCTCATCTGCACTAAGGCAAGCCACACCAACATTTTTATGATGCCATTTCAATATTTGTGATTTTCTTACTTGAATGAAATGATTAATCCATGCATTTAAATAATTACTGAGTTATTTGTATTCTGTTAAATGTTGGATAGTTGTTATGCCTGATTTACAGAATAGTTGAAACTAGTTTAGTGGATAAAGCAAGTTAAGATTTATTTGAGGTGATGTTAGAAATAATTTTGGTTATGCATGGTAGTTATTTTAGCTATATTTTTTGCCTTCCCGAAATTGATAAAAATTTGTTAGAAAATATTCTGTTAAATATTCTGTTAAATCATAGTACTTGTTTTACAGAAAGTTTGAACTTAATTTACTGATAAAGAAAGTAAGAATTGTTGATAGTAAAATCTTTTGTTATGCATATGAAAAAGTTATCGGAGTTGCTTTCTTGCGTAAGAAATTAATGAAACTTGTTGCAAAATATTTTGGCTCAGTTGTGAGTCATTTTGAGCTAGTAGAGTAACATGAGTTGTTGACGGTTATGCTTGGTGTAAAGATGACATCGGTCATTTTTTTAGGATGCATGTGTTGTTTTGCATTTCATGGCATGCTATTACACCGGTCATTGTTAGTTTAAAGTTGAAACTGAAAATAACTCAACTTGAATACACCGTTGACTGGGTCATGGTGCCGCTGAATCGAGTTCTTTCCAGTGCAACCACATTTGCCTTTATGGGGGGCATTGATTCGGTCCATTGACACAGCCTCTGGTCGGTGGCTCCATCTAGGGAAGGTTATGTCATGTTTGCCCTGGCCCGGCAAGCAGACATAATCTTGTGTGCTCGTTGATGATATTATGGTACCGAGTCCCCGAGTGGGAGTGTCCCCGAGTGGGAGTTTGACCACGACGGTGGTCGGGGTGTCTTTGGTAGACATGGGGCCACCCAGGACCAGCTCGTTGGGGATTTGGGTTGGAGTGGCCGGGAGAGTGTTGTGGCAATGGAGGGGTTTCGTCGGAATGCCGTTGGTCCACCCGAATGGGAGTGCGAGGCCATGGGTTCCGTGGTGTGGGTACAGTGTGCTACCTCTGCAGAGTGTATAATCTATCGATAGCCACGTCCACGGTTACGGACACCTCATAGTAGGTACCACCATGAGTCAACAAATAATAAAAATTGCACACTAAGCTGTAAAACTTTGCATTGTCGAGGATGGCAGAAAGGCCATCGAGGAATTTGGGACCAAATATTGGTCGTGGTTGTGATCGCCGTAAGGATCACGAGTCATGTTGATAAAGACCACGTTGGTGGTGTGTTTTACCACATTGGTGGTGTGTTTGTGATCTGAGGATGATCACGGTTGGTAAGTTGTCCCAAGGGACGTTCAAGCATGATCACAGCATGTTGACATATAGTGTTGCATTTTAATTGGTTAAATATCATGATATTGTTTGTCATTATGATTATGCTTGTTGTGAGCTTGCAAGTACATTCAATGTACTGACCTGGCGTGTCATGCCAGATTTCAGGAAAGTCTCGTTGGAAAGGAGCGTCGTTCGAGTCTAGATCGTGTCCACATCGGTCCTCCTGTGATATGGAGCTTCCGCTACGATGTTATTCTGCCGCCATGTAGTTGTTCGGATCGAGGCCCCTTTATGTTCACTAAATAATGTACATATTGTTCAGCCGCACTGAGTGTGCTGCTTGGCCTCGACCGCTATTGTAATGTGAACTCTGTTCCGCTAGCATCAATAAAGCAGTTGTTTTCTATACCAATATGTTGTGTGTTGCCAGAAGACATGGTCTCTGGGCTGGCAATGCAGGGTAAACCGGTCGCTCTGAGCCGGGGTGCCACAACAATTGGTATCAGAGCCGCGCTGACTGTAGGCCATGCTAGACTACGACGTGTTAACTGGACGCTAGGCGCGAGTAAATTTGAGTGCTGGTAGCAGTCATAGCTGGTTGTTGCATTCTAGTCATTTGATTATTATTGTTATGCTAACCTGCTAATGGTTGTGAGTGTAGATGGCTCCAGTGCCGTATCCGTGCCAGTTGCAGCTGATGCCGTACACGTCACCCGCACCTTCTCTGCAACGTGTGGCGTCGGTTGTACCCTCACGGAGACGAACCAGTCTACCGTGTGTACTTGGAGCGTCTAGCAGACTCAGTGTATGAGTATCACGCAGTGGTTACTCTGCGCACCAGTTCCGATTCCGGCTCTTACACTCGCACTTCTCAGAGCGGTTACGCCTCCACCGCTTCTCAGGCTGTCCAGTTTGCCGCATTTGAGGTCCTTGTCGAGCTTCATTATACCGAGGTTCAAATGTAGCACCACCCAGGTTTCTATTATTACCCATCTCTGCACGACAACGGTCGTGTCCGTTTTCCTCTCGTTGACTTGGAGTCTGATAGTGTTGCTAGCCATCTTGCTCGCTATATCACTGCTAGCTATCTGATGATACACGAGCTGGCTCGAGAGCTGACTCGTGCCCGTACTACTTTAGCCGCTACCTTAGTCACTACTAGATCCACCACTACTCCGTCCTCTCTGGGATTTACCCCTTATGTCCCAGTCAGCTCTAGCTCCCCTATTTCGCCGGTTACTCCCCCGAGTAGCACAGGCGTCTCGGCCGTGAACCCCCTCAGTGCTCCTGCCGAGTGGGTCTCACTTCTTGCTACTCCTGCAGCCCCGATGCTTCATCCTACCCCTGCCCCTGAGGGAGAGTGAGGGAGTCCTGGATTAGGGGGTGTCCGGATAGCCGGACTATACCTTCAGCCGAACTCCTGGACTATGAAGATACAAGATTGAAGACTTCGTCCCGTGTCCGGAAGGGACTTTCCTTGGCATGGAAGGCAAGCTTGGCGATACGGATATGTAGATCTCCGACCATTGTAACCGACTTTGTGTAACCCTAGCCCTCTCCGGTGTCTATATAAACCGGAGGGTTTTAGTCCGTAGGACGAACAACAATCATACCATAGGCTAGCTTCTAGGGTTTAGCCTCTCTGATCTCGTGGTAGATCTACTCTTGTACTACCCATATCATCAATATTAATCAAGCAGGACGTAGGGTTTTACCTCCATCAAGAGGGCCCAAACCTGGGTAAAACATTATGTCCCCTGCCTCCTATTACCATCCGCCTAGACGCACAGTTCGGGACCCCCTATCCGAGATCCGCCGGTTTTGACACCGGCATTGGTGCTTTCATTGAGAGTTCCTCTGTGTCGTCACTTTTAGGCCCGATGGCTTCTCCGATCATCAACGACGATGCGATCCAGGATGAGACTTTTCTCCCCGAATAGACCTTCGTATTTGGCGGCTTTGCACTGCGGGCCAATTCGCTTGGCCATCTGGAGCAGATCGAAAGCTACGCCCCTGGCCGTCAGGTCAGATTTGGAAGTTTAAACTACACAGCAGACCTCCGCGGAGACTTGATCTTCGTCGGATTCGAGCCGCAGCCGAGCGCGGCGCACTATCACGATGGGCATGATCTAGCTCTGCGGCCGAACAGTGCCCTGGAGGCCGCACCCGCATCAGCTCCGACCCTTAATTCGGAGCCAACTGCGCCAATCGAGGATGGGTGGTTGGACACGGCGATTGAGCCGAACACCAGCCCTATTCTCTGTGAAGCCCATGACTCCAAGGAGCTGGACTCCTCTCCAGACTCCGAGCCCTCCGCGCCCCTACCGATCGAACCCGATTGGGCGCCGATCATGGAGTTCACCGCCGCGGACATCTTTCAGCACTCGCCCTTCAGTGATATTCTGAATTCACTAAAGTCTCTCTCTTTAGGAGATCCCTGGTTGGGCTATGGTCAGCAAGGTTGGGATGCGGATGATGAAGAAATTCAAAGCCCACCCACCACCCACTTCGTAGCCACTATCGATGATTTAACCGACATGCTCGACTTCGACTCCGAGGACATCGACGGTATGTACGTCGATGCAGGAGATGATCAAGAACCAGCGCCTATAGGGCACTGGAAAGTCACCTTGTCGTATCATATATACATGGTGGACACCCCAAAAGAAGGCAATGGCGATGGAACAACGGAGGATGACCCCTCCAAGAAGCAGCCTAAGCGCCGGCGTCAGCGGCGCCGCTCTAAATACCGCCAAAGCAAAAATGGTGATTCCGGCACAAGAGATAATAACACCCCGGGCAGTGCCGAAGACAACCACCTCCAGCAAGATTCAGCACAGGAGGATGGAGAAGCTAGCCCTCATGAGAGAGCGGCAGACAGAGAGGTCGAGGATGATAATTATATGCCTCCCTTCGAAGACGAGGCAAGCCTCGACGACGACGAATTTGTCGTGCCGGAGGATCCCGTCGAACAAGAGCGTTTCAAATGCAGGCTTATGGCCACGGCGAGCAGCCTCAAGAAAAATCAGCAACAGCTTAGAGCTGATCAAGATTTGCTAGCCGACAGATGGACTGAAGTCCTTGCGGCCGAAGAGTATGAACTCGAACGCCCCTCCAAGAGCTACCCAAAGCGCAGGTTGCTACCCCGACTAGAGGAGGAAGCACCTAAACCTACAACACCAGCGCATGCTGCGGCCGATCGGCCACCCCGTGGCCGTGACAGAGAAGCCTCTCGGCCCTCCAATCAAGCCGCACCCCGGCGCCGCTCAAAAAATATCAAGGCATGGGAAAATGCGCCAGACCTACAAGATATATTGGAGGACAAGGCAAGGCAAACAAGATCGATCTACGGATCGCGTGGGCGCCCCACGGCACGAGACGGTGATTGTCACTCCGGATACAGTCAATCCGGCCGGGCCGAACACAGTAGACAAAGCTCATTTGAGCTGCGTCGTGATATAGCCCAATACAGAGGCGCCGCACACCCACTATGCTTCACAGATGAAGTAATGGATCATCAAATCCGTGAGGGTTTCAAACCCGTGAACATCGAATCATATGATGGCACAACAGATCCCGCGGTATGGATCGAGGACTATCTCCTTCATATCCACATGGCCCGTGGTGATGACCTACACGCCATCAAATACCTCCCACACAAGCATAAAGGACCAGCTCGGCATTGGCTTAACAGCTTGCCAGCAGAATCAATTGGTTGCTGGGAGGACCTAGAAGCCGCATTCCTCGACAATTTCCAGGGCACTTATGTGCGACCACCAGACGCCGATGACCTTAGCCACATAATTCAGCAGCCAGAGGAATCGGCCAGACAATTCTGGACATGGTTCCTAACCAAGAAAAATCAAATCGTCGACTGTCCGGACGCAGAGGCCCTAGCAGCCTTCAAGCACAACATCCGCGACGAGTGGCTTGCATGGCACCTAGGACAGGAAAAACCAAAATCTATGGCAGCCCTCACGACACTTATGACCCGCTTTTGCGCGGGAGAAGACAGCTGACTAGCTCGCAGCAATAACATGACCAAGAGCCCTGGTAATTCGGATACCAAGGACAGCAGTGACAGGTCGCATCGCAACAAGCAAAAGCGCTGCATTAACGGCGATAATGCTGAGGATACGACAGTTAATGCCAGATTCAGAGGCTCTAAACCCAGTCAGCGGAAAAAGCCATTCAAAAGAAATACTTCGGGCCCGTCCAGTTTGGACCAAATACTCGACCGCTCATGCCAGATACATGGCACCCCCGAAAAACCAGCCAATCACACCAACATGGATTGTTGGGTGTTCAAGCAGGCGGGCAAGTTAAATGCCGAAAGCAGAGACAAGGGGCTGCATAGCAATGAAGAGGAGGAGCCCCGGGCGCCGAACAACAGTGGACAGAAAGGTTTTCCCCCACAAGTGCGGACGATGAACATGATATACGCAACCCACGTCCCCAAGAGGGAGCGGAAGCGTGTGCTAAGGGACGTATACGCGATGGAGCCAGTCGCCCCAAAGTTCAACCCATGGTCTTCCTACCCGATCACTTTTGATCGAAGGGACCACCCCACTAGCACCCGTCATGGCGGATTCACCGCATTGGTTCTAGACCCAATTATTGACGGATTTCACCTCACTAGAGTCCTTATGGATGGCGGCAGCAGCCTGAACCTGCTTTACCAGGATACAGTGTGGAAAATGGGCATCGATCCCTCGAGGATTAAACCCACTAAAACGACCTTTAAAGGCGTCATACCAGGTGTATAGGCCAACTGTATAGGCTCAGTTACACTTGAAGTGGTCTTCGGATCTCCGGATAATTTCCGAAGCGAGGAGTTAATCTTCGACATAATCCCATTCCGCAGTGGCTATCACGCACTGCTCGGGCGAACCGCATTTGCCAAGTTCAATGCGGTGCCGCACTACGCATACCTCAAGCTCAAGATGTCAGGCCCTCGAGGAGTCATCACGGTCAATGGAAACACCGGACGCTCTCTCCGAACGGAGGAGCATACGGCGGCTATCGCAGCGGAAGTACAAAGCAGCCTCTCAAGGCAATTCTCCAGTCCGGCCATTAAACGTCTGGACACCATCAAGGGTGCCCGGAGTAACCTACAACAAGACCGCCGGGCACGTACCGAGCAAGCTTAGCAATGCGGCCCCAACCCTAGCCCTCGCGAACTTGCGAAACCAGTGTTGCGCGTACATAACTACGCTCTGGAAATACCATGGGCAAAAGGGGAGGGGCACCATCACGGCACGCCCAAAACGCGGCTTAACCCGCACTAGGGGCTGCCGATTTCTTAATTTTCTCTTATTTTCAGGACTCCATTCTTCGGAAGGCTTGTCCGGCAGTACAATTGCCGCACAAACGATACAACCAGGGAAGCAGAAAACTACGCCGCACTATGGAACTCTAAGGTGGTCTCTATAACGAGCAGTATACATGTTTCACATAACATTCCGCAGCTTGCCCCTGTAAAGGACATGTTAAATAGTCCCATCTTTTGCTTATTGCAGTATTTGTATCGTTCTGCTTTGATCGCAGCTTTTTTAAATAAACAATGCATAGCTTCCATCTATTATTGCATTACTTTTTTACGAATATATGTTCATTAATGACATGTTGCACCTGTACACTTTGGTACGGCCAATACGCCAGGGGCTTAAGTACCCCACAATATGGTGTGAGAAGTCCGAACACTTTCACAAGTGCGGCACCCCGAACTTATAGCATTATATGCATCGGCTCCGAATCATGTCTTGGGTTAATAGTTGGGTTTGCCCGGCTCCTATGTTTTGGTACCTTACGTTCCGTTATATCGGCTAAGGTAGCACTAGGAGAACTGCTGTGATTGTGCCCCAGTTGAGCTGGGCTAAGCACCTCAGTAGAGAAAGCTAAAACTGACCGTCGTGATGAGGCGAGAGCTGGACGCTGTTCGAGAGGTTTTCGAGTCCCTAAAGACTTATGCCGCTTAGAGCGAGGAGTCGGCTTTGTCCAGCCTAGGCGTGGATAGCGCCCCGAACTCGGTCTTCCAAACACTAGGGGCTTCGCCGAAATTTAAAATTATAGAATTCTATGGCTAAGTGAGAGTGTTCAAGCATTATAGTCCGATTGCCTTCTTCGTTGTGTTGAGCGCCTCCCTCGAAGGACCCAAGAATGGGAAAAAGAGCGCTCATGTTTATCCCGAACACCCCAGCACTCGTGCCATGGGGGCAGAAGCCGATGACTCGCCATCTCAAATTTGATAAACGGCCACACAGAAGGTAATATTTTAAATTCAAAAAGCATTCCTTAGCGCACATGAACAAGTTTTCAGTGCACAGGACAAAACGAGCGAGTTTACTGAAAAATTATATCCATGGAACATTCATCCGCCACAAGGCGGGCACCCTTCAAAACACCCTCACAATACATCTCGGGCTTGCGATGCTCCTTGCCCGGCGGTGGCCCGTCCTTCACAAGCTTCTCAGCATCCAGCTTGCCCCAGTGCACCTTCGCATGGGCAAGCCCCCTACGGGAACCCTCGATGCATACAGAGCGCTTGATGACTTCGAGCCTTGGACAGGCCTCCACCAGCCGCCTCACCAGCCCGAAGTAGCTCCTAGGCATGGCCTCTCCAGGCCATAACCGGACTATTAGGCCCTTCATGGCTTGTTCGGCCACCTTATGGAGCTCGACCAGCTGCTTCAGCTGGTCGCTTAAGGGCACCGGGTGTTCGGCCTCAGCATACTGAGACCAGAACACCTTCTCCGTCGAGCTCCCCTCCTCGGCTCGGTAGAAGGTGGCGGCATCCGACACACTATGGGGCAAGTCTGTGAATGCTCCTGGAGAGCTCCGGATTCGGGTAAATAACAAGTAATTCACTTTTACGTACTTGCTTTGCATAAAGAATGCCTTACCCGCTGTTATCCTTTTTATTGCCTCAACCTCCTAGAGGGCCTTCTGGGCTTCGGCCTTGGCAGACTTGGCATCTTCAATGGCCGCCGCGAGCTCAGACTCTCGCGTCTTCGAGTCAAGCTCCAAACTCTCATGTTTTTTCATGAGAGCCTGGAGCTCTTGCCGCACCTGGCCAACCTGCGTCTCATGCTTCTCCCGCTCGGTGCGCTCTATGGCCGCCCTCTTCTCGGCCTCGGACAACGCTTTCTTAAGGGTCGCCACCTCAATTGTGGCCCCTACAATAGCCGCGTTAATCCTCTCACTTTTTGCGATTGCACCTTTCACATATTTCAATAAGGTATTTCTTACCTTTTGTCTCCTTGAGTTGCCTCTTGGCATGGCCGAGCTCGTTCTCGGACCGCTCGAGGTTCTGCTTCAGCATGCCGACCTCCACAGTCAGTGAGGTGGATGCTAGCAGCGAAGCCTGCATACGCATATTGACTTACTTTTGTTAGACTCCTGCGAACGTTATTAGATCCTCTATTCGGTTTTTCTTTCTGAACACCGAATAGAGCATCAGGGGCTACTGTCTATGCGGTAATATTTTTACATATTCTTTACTTACCTCGAAGCCTGTTAGAAGGCTGGCACAGGCTTCAGTCAGTCCGCTCTTGGCGGACTGAACCTTCTGGATCACCGCACTCATAATAGTCCGGTGCTCCTCGTCGATGGAGGCGCCGTTAAGCACCTCCAGCAAATTGTCCGGTGCCTCCGGTTGGACGGAGGTCACCGGCTCGGTAGGCTTGCTCCTCTTGGAAGGAGGCTGCCAACCGGAGTCCGGAACTGTTGAAGGTTCCGGCACGGTGTCCGGCTCAAAGCGGACTTGGAACCCTTGGGGGTTATATCCCCTTCACGCCTGGAGTCCGGGAGGTCGCCTTGCGGCGCCTCCAGGACCACCTCCTCCTGGCTCGAAACCTGTTGGGACGCCGCCTCGGCGTCGTCCGTAGGATGGGGGGAGGTAGCCGTCGGAAGCGAATTTACATCCGACGAATCTAGGGAATCGCTCGACGACACATCAAGCCGGTCTTTGGGTGGACTGCATAAACATGTTCGGCGTAAGGAAAAGCTGTGCAATGGGGGAATACTATGAATCACTCTGGTATCCGGATACTTACAATCTCGCCAGGCGCTTGGCCCTGTGCGACCACTCCTCTTCGCCGTCGTCGGCGTTGGTGGAGTAGTCCGGAGGAGGGGTCTTCCCCTTCTTGGACCCTTCGGCCTCCCCAGTTGGGGCGGACTTCCTTTTCTTCCCTCCCCCCGCTGGAGGGGGAGAGGTCTCTTCTTCCTCCTCCCCGTCTTCATGGGAGGAGTGCGCCTTGGAGTCGTCGGATGATGAATCCGACACCTCCTGGCGCCAGGCACTCTTTCGAGTCCCCGTGGCCTTCTTCTTGGCCTTCTTCTCCGACGCCACATAGGGTGCCGGAACCAGCAGCTTCGCCAAACGAGCGTCCGTTGGGCCTTCGGGCAAAGGAGCCGGACAGTTGATCTGTCCGGACGTCTCCTGCCAATCCTGTCAAAGGTAAGAGAGCTTAGATCCCGCATGGAGTCAAACTATGAAAAACTAAATACCATGTAAAAGGTAAAAACAGCTTACTGCGCGAGCGTGACACTGCATGCTGAATCCGCAATCCTCGGTAGCGGATGCGGGCGCCTCGGCGCCCTTGAAAAGCACCTTCCAGGCATCTTCGTACGTCGGGTCGAAGAGCCTACTCAGAGTTTGGTGCCGCGCCGGGTCGAACTCCCACAGGTTGAAGGCCCGTTGTTGACACGGGAGAATCCGGCGGATGAGCATAACCTGGACTACGACAAGTTTGAGCTTCTTGTCCACCAGGGTTTGGACGCATGTTTGGAGTCCGGTCAGCTCTCCTTTTTTACCCCACGACAGGCCCGTCTCTTTCCAGGAGGCGAGCCGCGTAGGGGGTCCGGATCGAAACTCAGGGGTTGCGACCCATTCAGGGTCGCGCGGCTCGGTGATGTAAAACCACCCCGATTGCCACCCCTTTAGGGACTCCACGAAGGAGCCCTCGAGCCATAGGACGTTGGGCATCTTGCCCACCATGGCACCTCCGCACTCCGCCTGGGTGCCGCGCACCACCTTCGGCTTGACATTGAAAGTCTTGAGCCATAGGCCGAAATGGGGGCGGATGCGGAAGAAAGCCTCGCACACGACGATGAACGCCGAGATGTTGAGGACAAAGTTCGGGGCCAGATCGTGGAAATCCAGGCCATAGTAGAACATGAGCCCCCGGACAAATGGGTGGAGAGGGAAGCCCAGTCTGCGGAGGAAATGAGGGAGGAACACCACCCTCTCATGGGGCCTAGGGGTGGGGATGAGCTGCCCTTCTTCGGGAAGCCGGTGCGCAATGTCGTTAGACAAGTATACGGCCTTCCTTAGTCTTTTGATGTGTCCCTCCGTGACGGAGGAGACCATCCACTTGCCTCCCGCTCCCGACATGGCTGGAGAAGGTTGAGGTGGGGTGTGCAGACTTAGGCGCTGGAGCTCGAGTGCGCGGAAATGGATAGGCAAAGGAGGAAGAAGGCATGGATGAAAAGGTGGATCCTTATCCCCTTATATGGGTGGGTGCTACTATGCGTCCCCACTAGCCTGGTAAAACTCGCTTATCTCCCAAGCGTCGTAATCAATGGCGCGGTTGGGTTACCCACGCCCATATTGATGACAGTCCCGGAATAAGGGGACACGATCTCAGCTTTGACAAGACGTGCCAAGGAAACTGCCTCGCCAAACGCGCTGAGGTGGGATAGTAAAATGATTCGAATAAAGACTTGGCCGTGGTGTGATATCATGCTACGGAATACGTTAGCAGATTAGATTTGTGTAAATATTATTCTTTCTATGGCAATATGTGGAAACTTATTTTGCAGAGCCGGACACTACCTTTGTGTTCAAAATCTTCTGCGAAGTACTTGGAGGAGGAACCCGCCTTCCAATGCCGAAGACAATCTGTGCGCCGGACTCATCGTCATTGAAGCCTGGTTCAGGGGCTACTAAGGGAGTCCTGGATTAGGGGGTGTCCGGATAGCCGGCCTATACCTTCGGCCGGACTCCTGGACTATGAAGATACAAGATTGAAGACTTCGTCCCATGTCCGGAAGGGACTTTCCTTGGCGTGGAAGGCAAGCTTGGCGATACGGATATGTAGATCTCCTACCATTGTAACCGACTCTGTGTAACCCTAGCCCTCTCCGATGTCTATATAAACCGGAGGGTTTTGGTCCGTAGGACAAACAACAATCATACCATAGGCTAGCTTCTAGGGTTTAGCCTCTATGATCTCGTGGTAGATCTACTCTTGTACTAACCATATCATCAATATTAATCAAGCAGGACATAGGGTTTTACCTCCATCAAGAGGGCCCGAACCTGGGTAAAACATTGTGTCCCCTGCCTCCTGTTACCATTCGCCTTGACACACAGTTCGGGACCCCAATCCCTCGAGGCAGTGTCGTCGCGTTACCTTTAACCTGGAGGTTTCCGTTAGCCACGTCAGTTCGGGAGCTGAGACCGCTTCAGGGGAGGACACCGCAGCACCAGCAGAGCAGTAGAGTCTTTGAGTATTCGCAGTCATCTAGATGGTGTACGGATGTAGTTGTACGAGTCATGATGCTTCATGTATGAGAGTAGTGGAACCAGTCAGGTCATTTAATTTTCATGTATGAGTCTATGTATAATTATGTTGGAACTTTAATCGCCGTATTTTCTTCGCTCTTTTGTCTTTTCGAGATTTGTTGCTGGCTTTTGCCGAATTTTATTCTTGGATGTCTCTCACCTCGATTGCGTTGCCTTGTGAAAAATACTCAATAGGATGACGCGGGGAGGCAGCAGTAGCAATGTTCGTGAGGGAACTCTTGTTCGTCGTTCCGCACGACAGGCAGGATATTCTCCCGAGCCATACGTTCAGGCACCACCTCCACCGCCTGATCCTCCCTCCACCGAGAAAGTTCTGCGTATGTTTGCAGAGAGAAGGAACAATGATCAGATTGAAATATCGAGGAGTGTGCAAGCTATAGTTGGACAAAATGGAAATCTGAATGGTCATCACTCAAAGCTGTCAGATTTTCAGAGGACCAATCCACCCAGTTTCGGTCAGGTTGTTGACCCATTGGATGCAGACGATTGGTTGCGCACCATGGAGAAAAAGCTTGAGATCGCCCGTACTGAAGGAAATGATAAAGTTCCATTTGCAACCCATTACCTTGAAGGCGCAGCTGCCATATGGTGGGAAAATACAAAAGCCATGTGGCTGATTGATGAGGAAGTCAACTGGGAAAATTCAAGGATAAGTTCCGCAAGTATCACATCCCTACTAGAGTTATGAAGGCCAAGCAGTGTGAATTTCTCGCGCTCGTCCAAGGAAATCAATCTGTGGCTGAGTATCTGCAAAAATTCAATCATTTGGCTCGTTACTCTCTGTATGACGCGGCCACTGAAGACAGGAAGATTGACAGATTTCTTGGAGGTCTAACTCCGCAACTCCGGTGTGCTCTCAGCATGTTTGATTTCACCGATTTCCAAACTCTGGTAGATAAGGCGTTCATTGTTGAACGGGAGCACAAGCTTATATCAGATAATAGGCCTGCTAACAACAACAACAAGCGCAAGTTTGAGCCAAAGAAGGACGGACAACCTATGCAAAAGGCTCGTACCTGGCAGCAGACTCAGGTGGAATACAGGCCAAATTGGAAGCAAAATGTTAACAGGACCACCACTCAAGTCAAGAATATTGTAACCAGTCCAACACATGAGGAGCGCGAGCGCAATAATACTTGTTTCATTTGCGGGCAGCACGGACATTATGCCAAACAGTGCCCCAAGAACCACAAGGTGAATGCTCTGAGTAGGCCACAAGTCAACTTTATGGAGTCAGGGCCAACCCAGCAAAACTTCACTGGGCACGTGAATCATATCTCCTCCGATGAAGCCCAAGAGAAGCCAGAAGTCGTCATTGGTATGTTTTGTGTTAATGACATACCTGCAGTAATTTTATTTGACTCTGGGGCTTCCCATTCTTTTGTTTCTCAGAGTTTTGCCACCCAAAACAATTTTCCTTGCACAATTTTGGGCAAAAATATGCTGGTACAAACCCCAGGATCTATAATCAAGAGCAATCTAGTCTGCCGTGATCTGGAGATCAATATCAACGGGGTCCACTTTCCAACATCTCTGATAATCATTGAGTCTGAACAATTGGATATTATATTGGGTATGAATTGGCTGACCAAATATCAAGTTTGTATAAACTGCGCAACCCGAGAAGTTAATTTGACCAGTCTGAATGGGCAGCTCACCAAATTCTATGCTCGCAAGCATGTACCAAAGCCAGAACTAGTTTGCACCACTATGACTGAATTGGAATTTATTCCTGTGGTCAGTGAGTACCCTGATGTGTTTCGAGAAGAACTGCCAGGCATGCCACCAGATCGGGAACTCTAGTTTGCCAAAGATCTTATGCCCGGAACCGCACCATTATACAAGAAGTATTACTAGATGCCCTCATCAGAATTAGTGGAGCCAAAAAAACAGCTTGACAAATTACTCCAGAAAGGTTATATTCGTCCCAGCTCTTCACCATGGGGGTCACCTGCAATTTTCGTGGGCAAAAAGGATGGCAGTCTCCGTATGTTCATAGATTATCACCAGTTGAATGAGATCACCATCAAAAATAAATACCCACTGCCAAGGGTTGATGATCTGTTTGATCAGCTCAGTGGGGCTAAAGTATTCTCAAAAATCGATTTACAGACCGGATATCATCAGCTCAAGATTAAAAAGGAAGATATTCCTAAGACCGCATTCACTACACGATACGGTCTTTACGAATATACTGTAATGTCCTTTGGTGTCACCAATGCCCCTGCCTTCTTCATGCACATGATGAACAAAGTGTTCATGGACTTCCTCGACAAATTCGTGGTAGTCTTTATCGACGACATCCTCATTTACTCCAAGAGAGAAGAAGAGCATAAGGATCACCTCCGAGCAGTGCTACAATGACTCCGCAACCATTAGTTATACGCCAAGTTCAATAAGTGCGAATTTTGGCTCAAGCAAGTTGGGTTTCTCGGACATGTACTATCCACCGAAGGTATAGCCGTGGACCCGAGCAAAGTAGAGGATGTGCTCAATTGGGTACCGCCCACGACTGTAACACAGATCCGGAGTTTCCTTGGATTAGTTGGATACTATCGTCGTTTCATTGAAGGGTTTTCAAAAATTGCTAAACCTATGACGGAACTGCTCAAAAAGGATACAAAGTTTATGTGGACCGAGGACTGTGAGAAGAGTTTTAATGAGCTAAAGACACATCCGACAACCGCACCGGTATTGACTCTTCCAGACATTTATTGCAGCTTTGATGTGTATTGTGATGCCTCCAGACAAGGTATTGGTTGCGTGCTGATGCAAGACGGCAAGGTAGTAGCCTATGCATCACGACAACTACGACCACATGAGGGAAATTATCCTACTCATGATTTGGAATTGGCCTCACTGGTTCATGCATTAAAAATTTGGAGACACTATCTCATTGGAAAAAGGTGCCAAATTTTTACCGACCACAAAAGCCTCAAGTACATCTTCACTCGGCCAGATTTAAATCTCCATCAACGAAGATGGTTAGAGTTGGTCAAGGATTATGACCTTGGAATAAATTACCATCCAGGCAAGGCCAACGGCATTGCCGATGCGCTCAGTCGAAAGCCCGTCAGCTTAAATGTCATGTTAAAATCATTGCCTACCGAACTTCAGGAGGAGATCGCTCAGCTCAACTTGGTCATCGTGGATGCTGGCCTCACTAATATTTTGGAAGTTACCCCCACACTTGAGATGGAAATCCGCAAGGCACAGCCAGATGACGCCGAGCTACAAAAACATGCAAGGCAGCTCCCAGATTTCTTCAAGGACAACTTCGGTACCCTCCAATTCCGTGGACGAATTTGTGTACCAAATCAACCAGACTTGAAGAAGAAAACCTTGTCAGAAGCACAAGAATCCTTGTATTCCATTCATCCGGGAGGTACGAAAATGTATGAAGACCTTAAGCAAATATTCTGGTGGGATGGGATGAAGAAAGACATTGCCTATTTTGTAGCCTGCTGCGACATATGCAACAAGGTGAAAGCTGATCATCATAAGCCAGCCGGACTTCTCCAACCACTGCCAGTTTCACAATGGAAATGGGATGATGTTTGTATGGATTTCATCACCGGATTTCCTAGGACTCAGCGAGGCAAAGACGCAATCTGGGTTATAGTGGACACTCTTACCAAGGTTGCTCACTTCATCCCGATCAGCACCAGATACAGAGCAGATGAACTTGCACAAGGTATGTGTCCAGAATCGTCAGTCTGCAGGGAGTACCCCGGACTATCACTTCCGACCGAGGTTCTTTGTTTACCTCCGCTTTCTGGTCCTATCTCCATCAAGCCTTGGGGACAACACTAAAATATAGTACTGCTTACCACCCTCAGACAGATGGTCAGACAGAGCGAGTAAATCAAATACTCGAAGATATGTTGCGAGCCTGTGTGCTAGCCAACGGAGCTAAATGGGAAGATTGCTTGCCAACGCCGAGTTCTCGTATAACAACAGTTTTCAGACCAGTCTCAAGATGTCGCCATATGAAGCTCTATATGGTCGTAAGTGTCGCACTCCTCTAAATTGTTCTCAAGCTGGAGATAGCCGTATCTTCGGAACAGATCTCATGATGGAAGCTAAGAGACAAGTCAGGGAAATCAGAGACCGACTACAATTGGCCAAATCCTGTCAGAAGAGTTATTATGATGCAAAGCATCGGCAGGTCAGTTTTGAACCCGGGGAACACGTGTACCTCCGAGTCACTCCTATGAAAGGAGTTAAGATATTTCAGACTCGTGGAGAGCTAGCACCCAGATTCATTGGTCCATTCCCAATTATGTCTCAAGTGGGTACGGTTGCATACCAACTGGAACTACCCTCGGAGTTGTCAGATATACACAATGTATTCCATGTCTCGCAATTGAGACGATGCATATCCCCTCCTGAGCAAAGGACTGCAATGGCTGAGATAGAATCGACAAATGATTTAACTTATGAAGAAAGACCATTCAAAATTTTGGATCAAGTGGAAAGGGTCACTCGCAGCAAAGTCAGAAATTTTTTCAAAGTTCAGTGGAAGCATCACACAGAGTCAGAAGCAACTTGGGAGCAGGAAGAATTCCTTAAGGGTCAGTATCCAGAGTGGTTTTCCCAAGCAACCGAATCTCAAGGACGAGATTCATTCTAAGTGGGGGAGGTTTGTGACAGCTTGGTTTTTGACCTCTCTTATTTGTTTGAGTTTTCATTTGAATTTTTTTGAAACATGGAGTTTTTGAATCTTTTCATTTGGACTTCAACACTTGGGAATCATTGGCTTTCACCCAAGTGTTCATTTCTCTCCCAAACCATCATTTCACTTTTGATCCACCACAAACTAATCTTTGGAATATTTTTCTTAAATGAAAAATATTCATTTTCTCTCTAAAACCCTAAGCCAAATCTGTTTGCTCCAAAGCAACCCTAATTTTTATGGCTCAGAAATTTCTGAGATAATTCACAAATATTCTAGAGACCCTAGGGCACCTCCCTGAGCAAAAATATTTCATCACTTTTTGGAATGTTTTTGCTACAGAAAATCTTTTCTGTTCTGGACAGAAATGGTGGTTTCTACAGCAACTACCATTTTACTTACTCCTTTTGACCTGAACTTTCTTGTGCTTATTTACCTTAGTAAATCTAAGCTAGCCTCCAAAGCACAGCTCCAAACTCCCAGCCATTTGACCATAGTAACATCACAAAGTTACTGTCCAGAAACTTACCAGACTTGTAAAATTTTCTCTATTGCACCTGGATCCAAAACAAACCGTGGTAAACTTCAAAACCACCGCGAACAACATGCCAGACATGATTTTTGGACGAAGGGTGGCCTGAGGAGAGAGTTTGCGCGGTGACCACACGTGTCCATGATGCTAGGCATGCGTGTCGACGCACTCTCGGAGCCACCGAGCACTCTGTTCGCGCGTGCTCGCTTCCCCCGCCTACCAAACCTTGCCAAAACTCGCCACCATCATCGTCTCGACACCCTTAACTCTGCCCTGGCACTCGCCGACACCGGAGCTCGCCGCAGCGAGCACGGGCAAGGTCCGTCCAGCCCAACAGTGCAGAGCGCACTGTGCTCCTCGTGACCCCCTTGATCCTGTGCTCGTCTCCGCTCGCCCATAGTGGCCGCGTGACCTCCGTCGCCTTCTCCCCCTCTCACTGACGCCGCTCGTCACCGAGCGCCGTGGACTGGTGTCCACCGGCGGAGCCCGAAGCACCGTCGCCGCTCACCTATATATAGAGCCCCTCCCCAACCTCCTTGGGCATCCTCCAGCACTCACACACACTCCGCGGTCGAGTAGGAAGCTGTAGCCCGGTCGGGCAGGCCTCGGGCCGCCGTCCCCGAGCTCGAGCTTGCCGGCGATCCCCTCTGGTTGCCGCGGCAGCTCCAGCCCCTCCCCGGCCTGGGCGACCCCTCTAGGGCCTCCGCCTCTCTCCGGTGAGGCCGCCTCGCCCGCTTGGAGCCTCTGGAGTGGCCCCTGCTCGTCGTCTTCTTCAACAACGGCGACCCCCTCATTCTGTGCCGCTCACGAGCTAGATTTCGACGCCGTCCGACCACCCCTAGCCACGCTACGGGTACGGACAAGTGCGCCTCGACCTCCTCTTGCCATTCCTCCCTCTCGTTTTGGCCAAAGAGCCCTCGTCGCCGGCGAGAGCTCCGGCGAAGCCACGTCCATCTCTCTTTCTCTCCCCCTCTTCCCCCACCTGACTAGCGGGGCCCGCTAGTCAGCCACTCAGTATGCGCACGAAGCGGTACGAGTGGTTGCGCCCCTGGGCTTTACGCCTTCGATGTGACCCCCCCAGTCTTTTTCTTTTATTCAAATTCATTTGAATTTATAGAACACTTCAAACAGTTATAACTTTTTAACCATAAGTCCAAATGAATTGATTCTTTTTGCATTGTGTTCTTTGGAAGGAAATCTAATAGCTAACCAAAGATGAGATTTTTCTGGGCTGTTTAGAATTTCTGGAGAATTTCAGAAGTGTCCTTGATATTTTCTTTTTGTGTTTAAAATTATTTTCAGAAGGTGAGGCTTGTCTTGAGGATCACCAGGAGGCTTGTGAACCTCATCTGCACTAAGGCAAGCCACAACAACATTTTTATGATGCCATTTCAATATTTGTGATTTTCTTACTTGAATGAAATGATTAATCCATGCATTTAAATAATTATTGAGTTATTTGTATTCTGTTAAATGTTGGATAGTTGTTATGCCTAATTTACAGAATAGTTGAAACTAGTTTAGTGGATAAAGCAAGTTAAGATTTATTTGAGGTGATGTTAGAAATAATTTTGGTTATGCATGGTAGTTATTTTAGCTATATGTTTTGCCTTCCTGAAATTGATAAAAATTTGTTAGAAAATATTCTGTTAAATCATATTACTTGTTTTACAAAAAGTTTGAACTTAATTTAGTGATAAAGAAAGTAAGAGTTATTGATAGTAAAATCTTTTGTTATGCATATGAAAAAGTTATCGGAGTTGCTTTCTTGCGTAAGAAATTAATGAAACTTGTTGCAAAAATATTTTGGTTCAAATGTGAGTCCTATTGAGCTAGTACAGTAATGTGAGTTGTTGACGGTTATGCTTGGTGTAAAGATGACATCGGTCATTTTTTTATGATGCATGTGTTGTTTTGCATTTCATGGCATGCTATTACACCGGTCATTGTTAGTTTAAAGTTGAAACTGAAAATAACTCAACTTGAATACACCATTGACTGGGTCATGGTGCCGCTGAATCGAGTTCTTTCAAGTGCAACCACATTTGCCTTTATGGGGGGCCTTGATTCGGTCCATTGACACGGCCTCTGGTTGGTGCCTCCATCTAGGGAAGGTTATGTCGTGTTTGCCCTGGCCCGGCAAGCAGACATAATATTGTGTGCTCATTGATGAGATTATGGTACCGAGTCCCCGAGTGGGAGTGTCCCCGAGTGGGAGTTTGACCACGACGGTGGTCGGGGTGTCTTTGGTAGACACGGGGACACCCAGAACCAGCCCGTTGGGGATTTGGGTCGGAGTGGCCGGGAGAGTGTTGTGGCAATGGAGGGGTTTCGTCGGAATGCCATTGGTCCACCCGAATGGGAGGGCGAGGCCATGGGTTCCGTGGTGTGGGTACAGTGTGCTACCTCTGCAGAGTGTATAATCTATCGATAGCCAAGTCCACGGTTACGGACACCTCATAGTAGGTACCACCATGAGTCAACGAATAATAAAAATTGCACACTAAGCTGTAAAACTTTGCACTGTCGAGGATGGCAGAAAGGCCATCGAGGAATTTGGAACCAGATATTGGTCGTGGTTGTGATCGCCGTAAGGATCACGAGTCATGTTGTTAAAGACCATGTTGGTGGTGTGTTTTACCACATTGGTGGTGTGTTTGTGATCTGAGGATGATCACGGTTGGTAAGTTGTCCCAAGGGACGTTCAAGCATGATCACAGCATGTTGACATATAGTGTTGCATTTTAATTAGTTAAATATCATGATATTGTTTGTCATTATGATTATGCTTGTTGTGAGCTTGCAAGTACATTCAATGTACTGACCTGGCGTGTCATGCCAGATTTCAGGAAAGTCTCGTTGGAAAGGAGCGCTGTTCGAGTCTAGATCGTGTCCACATCGGTGTCCCTATGATATGGAGCTTCCGCTACGACGTTATTCTGCTGCCATGTAGTTGTTCGGGTCGAGGCCCCTTTATGTTCACTAAATAATGTACATATTGTCCAGACGCACTGAGTGTGCCGCTTGGCCTGGACTGCTGTTGTAATATGAACTCTGGTCCACTAGCATCAATAAAGCGGTTGTTTTCTGTACCAATATATTGTGTGTTGCCAGAAGACATGGTCTCTTGGCTGGCAATGCAGGGTAAACCGGTCGCTCTGAGATGGGGTGCCACACCAAATTTATTGATTCGACACAAGGGGAGTGTCGGTGTCAAAACCGGCGGATCTCGGGTAGGGGGTCCCGAACTGTGCGTCTAAGGCAGATGGTAATAGGAGGCAGGGAACATGATGTTTTACCCAGGTTCGGGCCCTCTTGATGGAGGTAAAACCCTACGTCATGCTTGATTGATATTGATGATATGGGTAGTACAAGAGTAGATCTACCATGAGATCAGAGAGGCTAAACCCTAGAAGCTAGCCTATGGTATGATTGTATGTTATTGTTGTGTCCTATGGACTAAAACGCTCCGATTTATATAGACACCGGAGAGGGTTAGGGTTACACAAGGTCGGTTACAAAGGAGGAGATATCCATATCCGTGCTGCCTAGCTTGCCTTCCACGCTAAGGAGAGTCCCATCCGGACACGAGACGAAGTCTTCAATCTTGTATCTTCATAGTCTAACAGTTCGGCCAAAGGATATAGTCCGGCTGTCCGGAGACCCCCTAATCCAGGACTCCCTCAGTAGCCCCTGAACCAGGCTTCAATGACGATGAGTCCGGCGCGCAGTATTGTCTTCGGCATTGCAAGGCGGGTTCCTCCTCCGAATACACCACGGAAGAATTTGAATACAAGGATAGTTTCTGGCCCTGCAAAATAAGTTCCACATATCACCGTAGAGAGAATAATATTTCCACAAATCTTAATCTGCTGACACCTTTTGGCAACATGACATCATGCCATGGCTCGGTGATTACTCGAACTGTTTTTCTTCAACCAGCTCCACACATAACGCGAGGCGGTTTCTTGACACGTCTTGTCAAAGCAAAGATCGTGTTCCCCTAATTATGGGATTCTCATCAATACAGTCGTGGTTAACCCAACCGTGTCTAGGACTCCTAGATTATAGGCAAGTCCCAAACGGCTACGGAGAGGACGCTTGATATTCACCCTCTTTATAAAGGGACAAGGCCTTTACTTTTTTCCCTCCCGTGCTCAATCAAATCCTTCCCCCGCCTTGAGTTCTAACACCCAAAGCCTAGGTCAGGTGCTTCAGACCTTCAATCATGTCCGGATCTAGCCTTCAAGGCCGGTGGATGCCCTCCTCCGTTACGGAAGAGGATATCAAAAAGTTGAGGGAGGCCAGATACCTGACCGCCGAGGTTTTGCATCGCCTGCCTGCCCAAGGGCAGGTCGTTCCTACTCGTGAACCCAACGAGAACGTTGTATTCATCTCCCACTTCCTTCGAGGTCTATGCCTCACTCTGGATCCCTTCGTTAGGGGTTTGATGTTCTATTACGGGCTAGATTTCCACGATCTAGCCCTAGACTCCTTTCTCCACATCTCAGCATTTATCGTCGTATGTGAGGCCTTCCTCCGCATTACCCCTCACTTCGGCATGTGGCTCAAGACCTTTGACGTGAAGTCGAAGATGGTCGAGGGGCAGCATGTAGCGTGCGGAGGCGCTTTAATAAGCAAGATCGCTGGAGCTCCATGGCCAAAGGGTTCCATTCCAGAGGTGTCTAGATTATGGCAGCGGGAGTGGTTTTACATCACAGCTCCCAGAAGTGCCAAGTGGGCGGCTGCCCCTACTTTCCGCTCGGGCCCTCCACCACAACTGATGTCATGGATTAGCAGAGGGCTGAGCTGGGGTCCAGCCAAGGACGTGCCTATACTGCAAAGCCGCATTCAAGATCTCTTCAATGGAGATTTCAGTCTGGTTATGGTGGTGCAAGTCATGTTGGTTTGTCGAGTCCAGCCTTGCAAACGCCGGCCCCTCCGCATGTGGGAGTTCAACCCAGAAGGGTCGCGCACTATTCAGAATTTCCTCGGCCTCACACACGAGGAGATGTACAAATCATTCTTCGGACCCCAAATAGAGTGTTCGGATACTACCGAGGACGTGGGCTTGAGCAGCAACCGGACCGCCGACCAAGTAAGTAATCCTCTAGCCGAACACACCTTCTTTCATTTACCATGACGTCATTCTGAGAAATCGCTCTTTGACCAGGACTGACTAACAAAGGCGAAGATGATTCGGTGTTCGGCCCCCCTTCCCGAGGGTTTGGAGAATCCGGTACTGGAAAAGATGCTCGAGCTAGCACCTTGCCCGGAGCCCTCAAAGGAAGATAAAGGGGGGAATAATGAGGGCGAAAGCGGGCCCCCATCGCTACCAATTCCAAGCGAGGAAATGAGCACCTCCGCGAAGGAGGATAACCAAGGGGAAGAATCTGACCTTCTCTTGCTTCGGGGAAGGAAGAGGACTGCCTCTGAAGATCCGGAAAGCAAGGCTTCCAAACGGGAGAAGAAGTCTCCACCAGAGAGTCCTACCTTGGAGGGTGCTCTTGCCGCAAAAAGTCTGCGCGAGGATCAGCCCTCCAACGAGCTATAAGTAATCAAAAAGTACTTTAATAGTGGAGATATACTACCTTACCTCTGAGGAAAATAACCGAAGCATTTATCTTGCAGTTCGGATCTTAGCCCTTCTCAGCAGAGCTCATCTTTGGGGGATCTCCTTCCGGAGATGATGGAGAGCGAAACGCCTCCCCCGCTCAAGAAGCAGGCGACCTTGAAGTGTCGTCACGGAGGGCCTCTCCGGATCCGGTGAGGCCAGAAGATAATCCTATAGTCACCCGAAGTCCCCAGCGTCCAGCTCTTGAAGAGAGCAAACAAAAGAGTCCGGCACCATCTGGTATGCGGTCGGACGTATTGAGGGAGCTGTTGGAGCGAGCGACCATCTCAGAAGAACACCATATGTTGATGGGTACAGTAATGGAAAGAATTTCATCCGCCAAAAGCGGATTGCATGAAGCTTTTATGAGTCTACTGACGGGCTTTGAGGTATGTGAAATGATATACTTTTTGATAGTACCGCACATTTTTAGGTGTGCCCTGTGTAGATAGTAGCCCCTGAGACTCTGGTTGTCATCCAGAACAGCAGTGAACAGAGGATTGTAATCCCAGGTAATAACCAAACCGCCTTTACGTGCAGGTGTCGGAAGCTCCGGTGGCTAGCCGGACTAATGAGTTTACCGAGCTAAAGCTATATCATGCATTAAAACTACTTTTGACCATATAAAGTAGACATGCAAGCTCAAGAACAGGGTCACCTAAGAAGCAAAAATTTGCAATGAATAAAGCACTAGAACAAAAACTAATTGGACCATTGGAGGAGTCACATACCGAAGAACAATCCACCAAAGCAGTTTTGTGAATGGAGCTTTGAGCTAGGAGATCGAAAATGGCAGCAAGATGAGTTAGAACTCGGGTTTGAGCTGTGGGATGATTTTTTCTGGAGGAAGACGAAGTGTGTGGGTGATGGAATAAGTGGAGGGGGCCCACGTGGGGTCCACGAGGCAGGGGCACGCCCTGGACCCTTGTGGCCAGGTGGTGTGGCCCCCTGGTGTGTTCTCAGTGCCAATAATTCTAAAGTATTCTACAAAAAACATATTACATTTTCAGGACATTTGGAGAACTTTTATTTTCGGGGTATTTTTTATTGCAAGGATAATTCAGAAAACGAACAGAAAATACTATTTTTGCTTTATTTAATCTAAATAACAGAAAGTAAAAGGAGGGTACGGAGAGTTGTGCTTTCTAACTTCATCCATCTCATGCTCATCAAATGGAATCCACTCACAAGGTTGATCAAGTCTTGTTAACAAACTCTTTCTGAATAACATGAAACCGGAGAATTTTCGAATAGCACTAAGTTACCTCAACGAGGATATGCATGTCCCCAACAATAAGAATATTATATTTCTTCTTGACAGTAGGGAGAGGAAATTCAAAACCTCCAATAGTAATCGTTGAAGTTTTTCCAATAGAATTGATACTGTGGACTTGAGGTTGTTTCCTCGAAAAGTGTACCGTATGCTCATTACCATTAACATGAAAACTGACATTGCCTTTGTTGCAATCAATAACAGCCCCTGCAGTATTCAAAAAGGGTCTACCAAGAATAATAGACATACTATCGTCCTCGGAAATATTAAGAATAACAAAGTCCATTAAAATAGTAATGTTTGCAACCACAAAAGGCACATCCTCACAAATACCGACAGGTATAGCAGTTGATTTATCGGCCATTTGCAAAGATATTTCAGTAGGTGTCAGCTTATTCAAATCAAGTCTACGATATAAATACAGAGGCATAATACTAACACCGGCTCCAAGATCACATGAAGCAGTTTTAACATAATTTCTCTTAATGGATCAAGGTATAGTTGGTACTCCAGGATATCCTAGTTTCTTTGTTATTCCAGCCTTCAAAGTATAATTAGCAAGCATGGTGGAAATTTCAGCTTCCGGTATCTTTCTTTTATTTGTGACAATATCTTTCATATACTTAGCATAAGGATTCATTTTAAGCATATCATTCAAACGCATACGCAAAAAGATAGGTCTAATCATTTCAGCAAAGCACTCAAAATCCTCATCATCCTTTTTCTTGGATGGTTTAGGAGGAAAAGGCATGGGTTTCTGAACCCATGGTTCTCTTTCTTTACCGTGCTTCCTAGCAATGAAGTCTCTCTTATCATAACGTTGATTCTTTGAGTGTGGGTTATCAAGATCAACAGCAGGTTCAATCTCTACATCATTGTTATTGCTAGGCTGAGCATCAACATGAACATCATCATTAACATTATCACTATGTTCATGTTCATTACCAGATTGTGTTTCAGCATCAGAAATAGAAATATCATTGGGATTCTCAGGTGTGTCAACAACAGGTTCAGTAGAAGCATGCAAAGTCCTATCATTTTTCTTTTTCTCCTTCTTAGAAGGACTAGGTGCATCAACATTAGTTCTCTGAGAATGTTGCTCAATTATCTTAGGATGGCCCTCAGGATACAAAGGTTCATGAGTCATTCTACCCCCTCTAGTCACAACTCTAACAACATTATCATTTTTCTTATTATTTAATTCATTGAGCAAATCATCTTGAGCTTTAAGCACTTGTTCTACTTGAGTGGTAACCATAGAAGCATGTTTACTAATAAGTTTGAGCTCACCTTTCACTCTAGACATATAATCACTCAAGTGTTCAATCATATAAGTATTATGTTTCAGTTGTCTACTAACATAAGCACTGAAGTTTTCTTGTTTACCAATAAATATATCAAACTCATCTAAGCATTGGCTAGCAGACTTATAATGAGGAATATCACCTTCATCAAATCTATAGAGAGAATTTACCTTTACTACCCGTGTCGGGTTATCAAGACCATGCATCTCTTCAATATGTGGTAAATTCTTAACATCTTCAGCTTTAATACCCTTTTCTTTCATAGATTTCTTTGCCTCTTGCATATCTTCCGGACTGAGAAATAGAATACCCCTTTTCTTCGGACTTGACTTAGGAGTTGGTTCAGGAAGTGTCCAATCATTATTATTACTCAATATACTATTCAATTGCAATTCAGCTTGCTCGGCAGTTCTTTCCCTGAAAACACAACCAGCGCAACTATCCACGTGGTCTGTAGAAGCATCGGTTAGTCCATTATAAAAGATAACAAGTATTTCATTTTTCTTGAGAGGATGATCAGGCAAAGCATTAAGTAATCTGAGAAGCCTCCCCCAAGCTTGTGGGAGACTCTCTTCTTCAGTTTGCACAAAATTATGTATTTCCCTTAAGGCCGCTTGTTTCTTATGAGCGGGGAAATATTTAGCAGAGAAGTAATAAATCATATACTAGGGACTATGCACACAACCAGGATCAAGAGAATTAAACCATATTTTAGCATCACCCTTTAATGAGAACGAAAATAACTTAAGGATATAGTATTAACCAATTTTCTCCTCATTAGTGAACAGGGTGGCTATATCATTTAATTTAGTAAGATGTGCCACAACAGTTTCAGATTCATAGCCATAAAAAGGATCAGATTCAACCAAAGTAATTAACTCAGGATCGATAGAGAAATCATAATCCTTATCAGAAATACAGATAGGTGAAGTAGCAAAAGCAGGGTCATATTTCATTCTAGCATTCAAAGACTTTTCTTTCAGCTTAACTAACAGTTTCTTAAGATCATATCTATCTTTTCAAGCAAAAAAGTCTATATCAGTTTCTTCATCCATAACATAACCCTCAGGTACATCAAGTAATTCATATCTAGGGGGAGAATCTTCATCATTACTTTCATCGATATTATCAGTTTCAATAATTTCATTCTCTGTAACCCTAGCGAATTCTTCATCAAGAAATTCACCTAGTGGCACAGTATTATTAAGCATAGAAGTAGTTTCATCATAAGCATCATGCATAGCAGAAGTGGCATCATCAATAACATGCAACATATCTGAATCAGTAGCAGGAGTAGGTTTAGGCGTCGCAAGTTTACTCAAAACAGAAGGTGAATCAAGTGCAGAGCTAGATGGCAGTTCCTTACCTCCCCTCGTAGTTGAGGGATAAATCTTGGTTTTTTCGTCTTTCAAGTTCCTCATAGTGATCAGCAGATATAAATCCCAAGTGACTCAAAGAATAGAGCTATGCTCCTCGGCAACGGTGCCAGAAAATAGTCTTGATAACCCACAAGTATAGGGGATCGCAACAGTTTTTGAGGGTAGAGTATTCAGCCCAAATTTATTGATTCAACACAAGGGGAGCCAAAGAATATTCTCAAGTATTAGCAGTTGAGTTCTCAATTCAACCACACCTAAAAGACTTAATATATGCAACGAAGTATTTAGTAGCAAAGTAGTATGGAAGTAACGATAACGGTGGCAAAAGTAACAGTAGCAGTTTTGTAGTAACTGTAACAGTGGCAGCGGAAAAGTAACTAAGCAAAGATCAATATGTGAAAATCTCGTAGGCAATGGATCAGTGATGGATAATTATGTCGGATGTGATTCCTCATAAAACAGTTATAACATAGGGTGGCACAGAACTAGCTCCAGTTCATCAATGTAATGTAGGCATGTATTCTGAATATAGTCATACGTGCTTATGGAAAAGAACTTGCATGACATCTTTTGTCCTACCCTCCCGTGACGGATTCCCCTCTTCGGAGCCCCGAACGGACTCCATATCAGCCCTCCCAAGAGAGATTAGGGCTTGGCGGTGGTTTCGTATCGTAAAACGCGATGAATCCTTCTCTCTGGTTTTTTCTCCCCGAACGTGAATATATAGAGTTGGAGTTGAGGTCGGTGGAGTCTTAGGGGGGCCCACGAGGCAGGGGCGTGCCCCAGGGGGGTGGGCATGCCCTCCACCCTTATGGACAGGGTGTGCCCCCTGGTGTTGATTCTTTCGCCAATATTTTTATTAATTCCAAAAATATTCTCCGTGAAGTTTCAGGTCATTCTGAGAACTTTTATTTCTGCACAAAAATAACACCATGGCAATTCTGCTGAAAACAACGTCAGTCTGGATTAGTTCCTATCAAATCATGCAAGTTAGAGTCCAAAACAAGGACAAAAGTGTTTGGAAAAGTAGATACGTTGGAGATGTTTCAAATAGCTCAGCTAGTGAGCATGTGCTCAGAATGTCTGGGTACTACAATCACTTGAATCAAGTGGGAGTTAATCTTACAGATAAGATAGTGATTGACAGAGTTCTCTAGTCACTATCACCAAGTTACTGGAACTTTGTGATAAACTATAATATGCAAGGGATAATGAAAACGATTCCCGAGCTCTTCGCGATGCTGAAATCCGCGAAGGTAGAAATCAAGAAAATCATCAAGTGTTGATGGTTGACAAGACCACTAGTTTCAAGTAAAAGGGCAAGGGAAATAAAGGGAACTTCAAGAAGAATGGCAAGCAAGTTGCCACTCCAATGAAGAAGCCCAAAGCTAGACCCAAGCCTGAAACTGAGTGCTTCTACTCCAAAGGAAATGGTCACTGGAAGTGGAACTGCCCTAGATACTTGGCGGATAAGAAGGATGGCAAAGTGAACAAAGGTATATTTGATATATATGTTATTGATGTGTACTTTACTAGTGTTTATAGCAATCCCTCGGTATTTGATACTAGGTTCGGTTCCTAAGAGTAGTAACTTGAAACGGGAATTGCAAAATAAACATAGACTAATTAAGGGTGAGGTGATGATGTGTGTTGGAAGTGATTCCAAGGTTGATAAGATCACCATCGCACACTCCCTTTTCCTTCGGGATTAGTATTGGAACTAAATAAATGTTATTTGGTGTTTGCATTGAGCATAAATATGATTGGATCATGTTTATTGCGATACAGTTATTCATTTAAATCAGAGAATAGTTGTTGTTCTGTTTACATGAATAAAACCTTCTATGGTCTTACATCCAATGTAAATGGTTTACTGAATCTCGATCATAGTGATACACATAATATTGATGCCAAAAGATGCAAAGTTAATAATGATAGTGCAACTTATTTATGGCACTGCCGTTTAGGTCATATTGATGTAAAGCGCATGGAGAAACTCCATACTGATGGGTTTTTGGAATCACTTGATTATGAATCACTTGATGCTTGTGAACCATGCCTCATGGTCAAGATGACTAAGACTCCGTTCTTCGAAACAATGGAGCGAGCAACAGACTTGTTGGAAATACTACATACTGATGTGTGTGGTCCAATGAGTGTTGAGGCTTGCGGCGGGTATCGTTATTTTCTAACCTTCATAGATGATTTGAGCAGATATGGGTATATCTACTTGATGAAATATAAGTCTGAAACATTTGAAAGGTTCTAAGAATTTCAGAGTGAAGTGGAAAATCATCGTAACAAGAAAATAAAGTTTCTACAATCTGATCATGGAAACAAATATTTGAGTTACGAGTTTGGTCTTCATTTGAAACAATGTGGAATAGTTTCGCAACTCACGCCACCTAGAACACCACGGTGTAATGGTGTGTCCGAACGTCATAACCGTACTTTAATAGATATGGTGCAATCTATGATGTCTCTTACCGAATTACCACTATCGCTTTGGGGTTATGCATTAGAGACGGTTGCATTCACGTTAAATAGGGCACCGTATAAAAATCAGTTGAGACGATACCATATGAACTGTGGTTTAGCAAGAAACCTAAGCTCTCGTTTCTTAAAGTTTGGGCTTGCGATGCTTATGTGAAAAAGTTTCAACCTGATAAGCTCAAACCCAAATCGGAGAAGTGCGTCTTCATAGGATACCCAAAAGAAATTGTTGGGTACACCTTCTATCACAGATCCGAAGGCAAGATCTTTGTTGCTAAGAGTGGATCCTTTCTAGAGAAGGAGTTTCTCTCGAAATAAGTGAGTGGGAGGAAAGTAGAACTTGATGAGGTAATTGTATCTGCTCCCTTATTGGAAAGTAGTTCATCACAGAAATCAGTTCCATTGATTCCTACACCAATTAGTGAGGAAGCTAATGATGATGATCATGAAAACTTCTGATCAAGTTACTACCGAACCTCGTAGGTCAACGGGATTAAGATCTGCACCAGAGTGGTATGGTAATGTTGTTCTTGAGGTCATGTTACTTGACCATGATGAACCTACGAACTATGAGGAAGCAATGATGAGCCCAGATTCCGCAAAATGGCTTGAGGCCATGAAATCTGAGATAGAATCCATGTATGAGAACAAAGTCTGGACTTTGGTGGACTTGCCCGTTGATCGGCAAGCCATTGAAATCTGGCAAATGGATGTCAAAATTGCATTCCTTAATGGATTTCTTAAAGAAGAGTTGTATATGATAGAACGAGAAGGATTTGTCAATCCTAAAGGTGCTAACAAAGTGTGCAAGCTCTAGCGATCCATCTATAGACTGGTGCAAACATCTCGGAGTTGGAATATACACTTTGATGAGTTGATCAAAGCATATAGTTTTATACAGACTTGCGGTGAAGCCTATATTTACAAGAAAGTGAGTGGGAGCACTACAACATTTCTGATAAGTATATGTGAATAACATATTGTTGATCGGAAATAATGTATAATTTTCTGAAAAGCATAAAGGAGTATTTGAAAGGAGTTTTTCAAAGAAAGACCTTGGTGAATCTGCTTACATATTGAGCATCAAGATCTATAGAGATAGATCATGACGCTTGATAAAATTTTTCACTGAGTACATACCTTGACAAGTTTTTTAAGTAATTCAAAATGGAATAGTCAAAGAAGGAGTTCTTGCCTGTGTTGCAAGGTGTGAAGTTGAGTAAAGACTCAAAACCCAACCACGACAGAAATAGAAAGAGAATGAAAAGTCATTCCCTATGCCTCAGTCATAGGTTCTATAAAGTATGCTATACTGTGTACCAGACCTGTTGTGTACCTCACCATGAGTTTGGGAAGAGGCTACAATAGTGATCCAGGAGTGGATCACTGAACATCTGTCAAAATTATCCTTAGTAGAATAAGGAAATGTTTCTCGGTTATGGAGGTGACAAAGAGTTCGTCGTAAAGAGTTACATCGATGCAAGCTTTGACACCGATCTGGATGACTCTATGTCTTAATCTAGATACATATTGAAAGTGGGAGTGATTAGCTAGAGTAGCTCCATGTAGAGCATTGTAGACATAGAAAATTTGCAAAATACATACGGCTCTGAATGTGGCAGACCCATTGACTAAACTTCTCGCACAAGCAAAACATGATCACTCTTTGGGTGTTAATCACATAGCGATGTGAACTAGATTATTGACTCTAGTAAACCCTTTGGGTATTAGTCACATGGAGATGTGAACTGATCACATAAAGATGTGAACTATTGGTGTTAAATCACATGGTGATGTAAATTAGATTATTGACTCTAGTGCAAGTGGGAGACTGAAGGAAATATGCACTAGAGGCAATAATAAAGTTGTTATTTATATTTCCTTATATCATGATAAATGTTTATTATTCATGCTAGAATTGTATTAACCGGAAACTTAGTACGTGTGTGAATACATAGACAAAAACAGAGTGTCCCTAGTATGCCTCTACTTGACTAGCTTGTTAATCAAAGATGGTTAAGTTTCCTGACCATAGACATGTGTTGTCATTTGATGAACGGAATCACATCATTAGAGAATGATGTGATGGACAAGACCCATCCGTTATCTTAGCATAAATGATTGTTTAGTTTTATTGCTATTGCTTTCATCATGACTTATACATGTTCCTCTCACTATGAGATTATGGAACTCCCGAATACTAGAGGAACACCTTATGTGCTATCAAACGTCACAACGTAACTGGGTGATTATAAATATGCTCTACAGGCGATAAAGGGGTTGTGAATCCCTTCACGGCCACTTGCAAAAGTGAGATCTAATAAAGGTAATAAGATAAATATTTTTGGTATTTTTGTATAGATTGGAAAGTAAAGATTGCAAAGTAAACAATAAACTGGAATTGTAGATCGGAAACTAATATAATGTAAAGTAGATCCGGGGGCCATAGGTTTCACTAGTGGCTTCTCGCAAGATAGCATAAATTATGGTGGGTGAACAAATTACTGTCGAGCAATTGATAGAAAAGCGCATAGTTATGAGAATATCTAGGCATGATCATAAACATAGGCATCACGTCCGTGTCAAGTAGACCGAAACGATTCTGCATCTACTACTATTACTCCACACATCGACCTCTATCCAGCATAATCTACAGTATTAAGTTCATAAGAACAGAGTAACGCATTAGGCAAGATGACATGATGTAGAGGGATAAACTCAAGCAATATGGTATAAACCCCATCTTTTTATCCTTGATGGCAAAAATACAATACGTGTCGGTTCCCTTTCTGTCACTGGGATCGAGCACCGCAAGATTGAACCCAAAGCTAAGCACTTCTCCCATTGCAAGAAAGATCAATCTAGTAGGCCAAACCAAACTGATAATTCGAAGAGACTTGCAAAGATATCAAATCATGCATATAAGAATTCAGAGAAGAATCAAATATTGTTCATAGATAAACTTGATCATAAAACCATGATACGTCTCCATCGTATCTACTTTTCCAAACACTTTTTACCTTTTTTTGGACTCTAACTAGCATGATTTGAATGGAACTAACCCGGACTGACGTTGTTTTCAGCAGAATTGCCATGGTGTTATTTTTGTGCATAAATAAAAGTTCTCGGAATGACCTGAAACGTCAGGAAGAATATTTTTGGAATATATAAAAAAATACTGGTGAAAGAATCAACGCCAGGGGGCCCACACCCTGTCCACGAGGGCGGGGAGCACCCACCCCCCTGAGACGCGCCCCCCAGCCTCGTGGGCGCCCTGATGCTCCATCGACCTCAACTCCTACTCTATATATTCACGTTCGGGGAGAGAAAAATCAGAGAGTAGGACTCATTGCGTTTTACGGTACAGAGCCGCCGCCAAGCCCTAATCTCTCTCGAGAGGGCTGATCTGGAGTCCGTTCGGGGCTTCGGAGAGGGGAATCCGTGGCCATTGTCATCATCAACCTTCATCCATCACCAATTTCATGATGCTCACCGCCGTGCGTGAGTAATTCCATCGTAGGATTGCTGGACGGTGATGGGTTGGAAGAGATTTATCATGTAATCGAGTTAGTTTTGTTAGGGTTTGATCCCTAGTATCCATTATGTTCTGAGATTGATATTGCTATGACTTTGCTATGCTTAATGCTTGTCACTAGGGCCCGAGTGCCATCATTTCAGATCTGAACCTATTATGTTTCCATGAATATATGTGAGTTCTTGATCCTATCTTGCGAGACAATAGTCACCTATTATGTGTTATGATCCGTTAACCCCGAACTGACAATAATCGGGATACTTACCGGTGATGACCGTACTTTGAGGAGTTCATGTATTCACTAAGTGTTAATGCTTTGGTCCGGTACTCTATTAAAAGGAGGCCTTAATATCCCTTAGTTTCCAATAGGACCCCGCTGCCACGGGAGGGTAGGACAAAAGATGTCATTCAAGTTCTTTTCCATAAGCACGTATGACTATATTCGGAATACATGCCTACATTACATTGATGAACTGGAGCTAGTTCTGTGTCACCCTATGTTATAACTGTTGCATGAGGAATCACATCCGATATAATTATCCATCACTGATCCAATGCCTACGAGCTTTTCGCATATTGATCTCTACTTAGTTACTTTTCCGTTGCCACTTTTACAATCACTACAAAACCAATACTGTTACTTTTGCCACTATTACCATTACTTCCATATTACTTTGCTACTAAATACTTTGTTGCAAATATTAAGTCTTTCTGGTGCGGTTGAATTGACAACTCAACTGTTAATACTTGAGAATATTCTTTGGCTCCCCTTGTGTCGAATCAATAAATTTGGGTTGAATACTCTACCCTCGAAAACTGTTGCGATCCCCTATACTTGTGGGTTATCAAGACTATTTTCTGGCGCTGTTGCCTGGTGCTACCTCTTTTAGCACTGCGTTGGTTTTCCCCGAAGAGGAAGGGATGATGCAGCAAAGTAGCGTAAGTATTTCCCTCGGTTTTTGAGAACCAAGGTATCAATCCAGTAGGAGGCTATGCGCGAGTCCCTCGCACCTGCACAAAACAAATAAATCCTCGCAACCAACGCAAATAGGGGTTGTCAATTCCTATAGGGCCACTTACGAGAGTGAGATCTGATAGATATGATAAGATGATATTTTTGGTATCTTTATGATAAAGATGCAAAGTAAAATAAAGGCAAAGTAAATAGCAAAGCAAATAACTAAGTAGTAGGAGATTGATATGATAAAGATAGACCCGGGGGCATAGGTTTCACTAGTGGATTCTCTCGAGAGCATAAGTATTCTACGGTGGGTGAACAAATTACTATTGAGCAATTGACAGAATTGAGCATAGTTATGAGAATATCTAGGTATGATCATGTATATAAGCATCACGTCCAAGACAAGTAGACCGACTCCTGCCTGCATCTACTACTATTACTCCACTCATCGACCGCTATCCAGCATGCATCTAGAGTATTAAGTAAAAACAGAGTAACGCCTTAAGCAAGATGACATGATGTAGAGGGATAGACTCATGCAATATGAAGAAAACCCCATATTGTTATCCTTGATGGCAACAATACAATACGTGCCTTGCTGCCCTTACTGTCACCGGGAAAGGACACCGCAAGATTGAACCCAAAGCTAAGCACTTCTCCCATTGCAAGAAAGATCAATCTAGTAGGCCAAACCAAACTGATAATTCGAAGAGACTTGCAAAGGTAACCAATCATACATAAAAGAATTCAGAGAAGATTCAAATATTATTCCTAGATAGACTTGATCATAAACCCACAATTCATCGATCTCAACAAACACACCGCAAAAGAAGATTACATCGAATATATCTCCACAAGAGAGGGGGAGAACATTGTATTGAGATCCAAAAAGAGTGAAGAATCCATCTAGCTACTAACTATGGACCCGTAGGTCTGAAGTAAACTACTCACACTTCATCGGAGAGGCTATGGTGTTGATGTAGAAGCCCTCCGTGATCGATGCCCCCTCCGACGGATCTCCGGAACAGGCCCCAAGATGGGATCTCGTGGATACAGAAAGTTGCGGTGGTGGAATTAGGGTTTTGGCTCCGTATCTGATCATTTGGGGGTACATGGGTATATATAGGAGGAAGAAGTACGTCAGTGGAGCAACAAGGGGCCCACGAGGGTGGAGGGCACGCCTGGGGGTAGGCGCGCCCCTCTACCTCGTGGCCCCCTGTTACGTGGCTTGACGTAGGGTCCAAGTCTCCTGAGTTGTATTCGATGAGAAAATCACGTTCCCGAAGGTTTCATTCCGTTTGGACTCCGTTTGATATTCCTTTTCTTTGAAACCCTAAAATAGGCAAAAAATAGCAATTCTGGGCTGGGCCTCTGGTTAATAGGTTAGTCCCAAATATAATATAAAAATGAATAATAAAGCCTAATAATGTCCAAAACAGTAGATAATATAGCATGGAGCAATCAAAAATTATAGATATGGAGACGTATCAAGCATCCCCAAGCTTAATTCCTGCTCGTCCTCGAGTAGGTAAATGATAAAAACAGATTTTTTGATGCGGAGTGCTACTTGGCATAATTTTAATGTAATTCTTCTTAATTGTGGTATGAATATTCAGATCCGAAAGATTCAAGACAAAAGTTCATATTGACATAGAAAATAATAATACTTCAAGGATACTAACAATGCAATTATGTCTTCTCAAAATAACATGGCTAAAGAAAGTTATCCCTACAAAATCATATAGTCTGGCTATGCTCTATCTTCACCACCCAAAATATTTAAATCATGCACAACCCCGGTGACAAGCTAAGTAATTGTTTCATACTTTTGACATTCTCAAAACTTTTTCAATTTTCACGCAATACATGAGCGTGAGCCATGGATATAGCACTATAGGTGGAATAGAGTGGTGGTTGTGGAGAAGACAAAAAGGGAGAAGATAGTCTCACATCAACTAGGCGTATCAACGGACTATGGATATTCCCATCAAATAGATATCAATGTGAGTGAGTAGGGATTGCCATGCAACAGATGCACTAGAGCTATAAGTATATGAAAGCTCAAAAAGAAACTAAGTGGGTGTGCATCCAACTTGCTTGCTCATGAAGACCTAGGGCAATTTGAGGAAGCCCATCATTGGAATATACAAGCCAAGTTCTATAATGAAAGATTCCCACTAGTATATGAAAGTGCTATCATGAGAGACTCTCTACTATGAAGATCATGGTGCTACTTTGAAGCACAAGTGTGGTAAAAGGATAGTAACATTGTCCCTTCTCTCTTTTTCTCTCATTTTTTATTTGGGCCTTTCTCTCCTTTTTTTATGGCCTCTTTTCTTTCTCTTTTTTTATTTGGGCTTCTTTGGCCTATTTTATTTATTTTTCGTCCGGAGTCTCATCCCGATTTGTGGGGGAATCATAGTCTCCATCATCCTTTCCTCACTGGGACAATGCTCTAATAATGATGATCATCACACTTTTATTTTTCTTACAACTCGATACTTAGAACAAAATATGACTCTATGTGAATGCCTCCGACGGTGTACCGGGATATGCAATGATGCATGAGTGACCTGTATGAAAGAATTATGAATGGTGGCTTTGCCACAAATACGATGTCAACTACATGATCATGCTAAGCAATATGACAATGATGGAGTGTGTCATAAATAGAATGGTGGAAAGTTGCATGGCAATATATATTGGAATGGCTATGGAAATGCCATAATAGGTAGGTATGGTGGCTGTTTTGAGGAAGGTATATGCTAGGTCTATGATACCGGCAAAAGGTGCGCGGTATTAGAGAGGCTAGCAAAGATGGAAGGGTGAGAGTGCGTATAATCCATGGACTCAACATTAGTCATAAAGAACTCATATACTTATTGCAAAAATATACAAGTTATCAAAGCAAAGTATTACGCGCATGCTCCTAGGGGGATAGATTGGTAGGAAAAGACCATCGCTCATCCCCAACCGCCACTCATAAGGAAGACAATCAATAAATAAATCATGCTCCGACTTCATCACATAACGGTTCACCATACGTGCATGCTACGGGAATCACAAACTTCAACACAAGTATTTCTCAAATTCACAAATACTCAACTAGCATGACTTTAATATCACCATCTCCATATGTCAAAACAATTATCAAGTATCAAACTTATCATAGTATTCAACACACTCATAAGAAAGTTTTATTATTAATCTTTCATACCAAAGCATATTAGGATTTTAAGCAAATTACCATGCTATTTAAGACTCTCAAAATAATCTAAGTTAAGCATGAGAGATCAATAGTTTCTACAAAACAAATCCACCACCGTGCTCTAAAAGATATAAGTGAAGCACTAGAGCAAAATTATATAACTCAAAAGATATAAGCGAAGCACATAGAGCATTCTAACAAATTCCAAATCATGTATCGCTCTCTCAAAAGGTGTGTACAGCAAGAATGATTGTGGTAAACTAACAATCAAAGACTCAAATCATACAAGACGCTCCAAGCAAAACACATATCATGTGGTAAATAAAAATATAGCTCCAAGTAAAGTTACCGATGGAAGTAGACGAAAGAGGGGATGCCTTCCGGGGCATCCCCAAGCTTTGGCTTTTAGGTGTCCCTAGATTATCTTGGGGGTGCCATGGGAATCCCCAAGATTAGTCTCTTGCCACTCCTTGTTCCATAATCCATCAAATCTTTACCCAAAACTTGAAAACTTCACAACACAAAACTTAAAGTAGAAAATCTCGTGAGCTCCGTTAGCGAAAGAAAACAAAATACCACTTCAAGGTACTGTAATGAACTCACTATTTATTTATATGGGTGTTGTACCTAATGTATTCCAACTTCTCTATGGGTTATAAACTATCTTACTAGCCATAGATTCATCAAAATAAGCAAACAACACACGAAAAACAGAATCTGTCAAAAACAGAACAGTCTGTAGTAATCTGTAGCTAGAGCAAGATCTGGAACCCCAAAAATTCTAAAATAAATTTTTGGACGTGAGGAATTTATCTATTAATCATCTTCAAAAAGAATAAACTAGATAGCACCCTCCAAATAAAAATGACAGCAGTTCTCGTGAGCGCTAAGGTTTCTGTTTTTTACAGCAAGTTCAACAAGACTTTCCCCAAGTCTTCCCAACGGTTCTACTTGACACAAACACTAATTAAACACAAAAAAACAAAACAGAGGCTAGATAATTTATTTATTGAATAACAGCAAGGATAAATAATGGGTTGTCTCCCAACAAGTGCTTTTCTTTAAGGCCTTATAGCTAGGCATAATATTTCAATGATGCTCACATGAAAGACAAGAATTGAAGCACAAAGAGAGCATCATAAAACACGTTACAAACACATCTAAGTCTAACATACTTCCTATGCATAGGCCTCTTATAGGCAAACAAATTATCAAGGCAAGCAAAAACTAGCATATGCGAGGAAGCGGAAAGAAACAATGGCAATCTCAACATAACGAGAGGTAATTTAGTAACATGAAAATTTCAACCACCATATTTTCCTCTCTCATAATAATTACATGAAGGATCATAAGCAAATTCAACAAAATAGCTATCACATAAAATATTTTCAACATGATCCACATGCATGCAAAGTTGACACTCTTCCAAAATAGTGGGATTAACATTAACTAAAGTCATGACCTTTCCAGACCCACTTTTATCAAAAATTTCATAAGATTGAACATTCTTCAAATATGTGGGATCTAAAGTTTACACTCTTACAAACCCACTTTCAATAATATTGCAAACACTATTATCAATCTCATATTCATCATGGGGCTTAAATAAATTTTCAATATCATAAGAAGAATCACCACAATCATGATCATTGCAACAAGTAGAGGACATAGTAAAACTAGCACCCCCAAGCTTAGGGTTTTGCATATTATTAGCACAACTGACATTCATAGAATTTATACTATCATCATTGCAATCATGCTTTCTATTCAAAGATCTATCGTGAATCGCTTCATAAAGTAATTCATCACACTTTTCAGATTCACGAATTTCAAGCAAAACCTCATAAAGATAATCTAGTGCACAAAATTCACTAGCAATTGGTTCATCATAATTAGATCTCTTAAAAAGATTAGCAAGTGGATGAGGATCCATAGATCTTAGGTTCTCTGTTTAGTAATAAATAAACAACTATTCCAACCATACGAGCAAACAAGAAACGGGCAAAAGAGGCAAATAGAGAAAGAGAGGGAGGATAGAGAGAGAGAGAGAGAGGGCAAATAAAACGGCAAGGGTGAAGTGGGGGAGAGGAAAACGAGAGGCAAATGGCAAATAATGTAATGCGGGAGATAAGGGTATGTGATGGGTACTTGGTATGTTGACTTTTGCGTAGACCTCCCCGGCAACGGTGCCAGAAATCCTTCTTGCTACCTCTTTTAGCACTGCGTTGGTTTTCCCCGAAGAGGAGGGATGATGCAGCAAAGTAGTGTAAGTATTTCCCTCAGTTTTTGAGAACCAAGGTATCAATCCAGTAGGAGGCTACGCGCGAGTCCCTCGCACCTGCACAAAACAAATAAATCCTCGCAAACAACGCAAATAGGGGTTGTCAATCCCTATAGGGCCACTTATGAGAGTGAGATCTGATAGATATGATAAGATAATATTTTTGGTATTTTTATGATAAAGATGCAAAGTAAAATAAAGGCAAAGTAAATAGCAAAGCAAATAACTAAATAGTAGGAGATTGATATGATAAAGATAGACCCGGGGGCCATAGGTTTCACTAGTGGCTTCTCTCGAGAGCATAAGTATTCTATGGTGGGTGAACAAATTACTGTTGAGCAATTGACAGAATTGAGCATAGTTATGAGAATATCTAGGTATGATCATGTATATAGGCATCACGTCCAAGACAAGTAGACCGACTCCTGCTTGCATCTACTACTATTACTCCACTCATCGACCGCTATCCAGCATGCATCTAGAGTATTAAGTAAAAACAGAGTAACACCTTAAGCAAGATGACATGATGCAGAGGGATAGACTCATGCAATATGAAGAAAACCCCATCTTGTTATCCTCGATGGCAACAATACAATACGTGCCTTGCTGCCCTTACTGTCACCGGGAAAGGACACCGCAAGATTGAACCCAAAGCTAAGCACTTCTCCCATTGCAAGAAAGATCAATCTAGTAGGCCAAACCAAACTGATAATTCGAAGAGACTTGCAAAGATAACCAATCATACATAAAAGAATTCAGAGAATATTCAAATATTATTCACAGATATACTTGATCATAAACCCACAATTCATCGGTCTCAACAAACACACCGCAAAAGAAGATTACACCGAATAAGTCTCCACAAGAGAGGGGGAGAACATTGTATTGAGATCCAAAAAGAGAGAAGAAGCCATCTAGCTGCTAACTATGGTCCCGTAGGTCTGAAGTAAACTACTCACACTTCATCGGAGAGGCTATGGTGTTGATGTAGAAGCCCTCCGTGATCGATGCCCCCTCCGGCGGAGCTCCGGAATAGGCCCCAAGATGGGATCTCGTGGATACAGAAAGTTGCGGCGGTGGAATTATGGTTTTGGCTCCATATCTGATCGTCTGGGGGTACGTGGGTATATATAGGAGGAGGAAGAAGTACGTCGGTGGAGCAACAGGGGGCCCACGAGGGTGGAGGGCGCGCCTGAGGGGGTAGGCGCGCCCCCCTACCTCGTGGCCTCCTGTTACGTGGCTTGACGTAGGGTCCAAGTCTCCTGAGTTGTATTCAATGAAAAAATCACGTTCCCGAAGGTTTCATTCCGTTTGGACTCCGTTTGATATTCCTTTTCTTCGAAACCCTCAAACAGGCAAAAAACAACAATTCTGGGGTAGGCCTCCGGTTAATAGGTTAGTCCCAAATATAATATAAAAGTGGATAATAAAGCCCAATAATGTCCAAAACAGTAGATAATATAGCATGGAGCAATCAAAAATTATAGATACGTTGGAGACGTATCACCAGGGACCATAGCTCTATTCTTTGAGTCACTTGGGATTTATATCTGTTGATCACTATGACGAACTTGAAAGACGAAAGAACCAAGATTTATCCCTAAACTATGAGGGGAGGTAAGGAACTGCCATCTAGCTCTGCACTTGATTCACCTTCTGTTTTGAGTAAACTTGCGACGCCTACTCCTGCTATTCATTCTGATATGTCGCAGGTTATTGATGATGCCACTTCTGCTTTGCATGATACTTATGATGAAAACTACTTCTATGCTTGATAATATTGTGAATATTAGGTGAATTTCTTGATGAACAACTTGCTAGGGTTAGAGAGAATGAAATTATTGAAACTGATAATATTGATGAAAGTGATGATGAAGATTCTCCCCCTAGATATGAATTGCCTGTTGTGCCTGAGGGTTATGTTATGGATGAAGAAACTTCTAGAGACTTTTTAGCTTGCAATGATAGATATGATCTTAAGAAACTATTAGCTAAGCTGAAAGAAAAATCCTTGAATGCTAGAATGAAATATGACCCTGCTTTTGCTACTTCACCTATCTGTATTTCCGATAAGGATTATGATTTCTCTGTCGATCCTGAGTTAATCACTTTGGTTGAATAATCTGAAACTGTTGTGGCACATCTTACTAAATTAAATGATATAGCCACCCTGTTCACTAATGACGAGAAAACTTGCTATTACTTTATCCTTAAGTTATTTCAGTTCTCATTAAAGGGTGATGCTAAAACATGGTTTAATTCTCTTGATCCTGGTTGTGTGTGTAGTCCCCAGGATATGATTTATTACTTCCCTGCTAAATATTTCCCTGCTCATAAGAAACAAGCTGCCTTAAGAGAAATATATAATTTTGTGCAAATTGAAGAAGAGAGTCACCCACAGGCTTGGGGGAGGCTTCTCCGACTACTTAATGATTTGCCTCATCATCCTCTCAAGAAAAATGAAATACTTGATATCTTTTATAATGGACTAACCGATGCTTCCAGAGACCACCTGGATAGTTGTGCTGGTTGTGTTTTCAGGGAAAGAACTGTTGATCAAACTGAATTTCTATTGAATAATATTTTGAGTAATGAAAATTATTGGACACTTCCTGAACCAACTCCTAAGCCAACTCCAAAGAAAAGGCGTATTCTATTTGTCAGTCCTGAAGATATGCAAGAGGCAAAGAAATCTATGAAAGAAAAATGTATTAAAGCTGAAGATGTTAAGAATTTACCACGTATTGAAGAAATACATGGTCTTGATAACCCGACACAGGTAGTAAAGGTAAATTCTCTCTATAGATTTGATGAAGGTGATATTCCTCGTAATAAGTCTGCTAGCCAATGCTTGGATGAGTTTGACAATTTTATTGTTAAGCAAGAAAACTTCAATGCTTATGTTGGTAGACAATTGAAACGTAATGCTTATATGATTGAACACTTAAGTGATTATATGTCTAGAGTTAAAGGTGAACTTAAACCTATTAGTAAACATGCTTCTATGGTTACCACTCAAGTAGAACAAGTGCTTAAAGCTCAGAATGATTTGCTCAATGAATTAACTAATAAGAAAAATGAAAATGTTGTTAGAGTTGTGACTAGAGGGGGTAAAATGACTCAGGAACCTTTGTATCCTAAGGGCCACCCTAAGAGAATTGAGCAAGATTCTCAGAGAATTAATGTTGATACACCTATAGTTCTTGTAAGAAGAAGAAAAAGAAAAATGATAGGACTTTGCATGCTTCTAGTGAACCTATTGTTGACACACCTGAGAATCCCAATGATATTTCTATTTCTGATGCTGAAACACAATCTGGTAATGAAGATGAACCTAGTGATAATGTTAATGATGATGTTCATGCTGATGCTCAGCCTAGCAATAACAATGATGTAGAGATTGAACCTGTTGTTGATCTTGATAACCCACACTCAAAGAATCAACGTTATGATAAGAGAGACTTCGTTGCTAGGAAGCACGGTAAAGAAAGAGAACCATGGGTTCAGAAACCCATGCCTTTTCCTCCTAAACCATCCAAGAAAAAGGATGATGAGGATTTTGAGCGCTTTGCTGAAATGATTAGACATATCTTTTTGCGTATGCGTTTGAATGATATGCTTAAAATGAATCCTTATGCTAAGTATATGAAAGATATTGTCACAAATAAAAGAAAGATACCAGAAGATGAAACTTCCACCACTCTTGCTAATTATACTTTTAAAGGTGGAATACCAAAGAAACTTGGAGATCCAGGAGTACCAACTATACCATGCTGCATTAAAAGAAACTATGTTAAAACTGCTTTATGTGATCTTGGAGCTGGTGTTAGTGTTATGCCTCTCTCTTTATATCGTAGACTTGATTTGAATAAGTTGACACCTACTGAAATATCTTTGAAAATGGTAGGTAAATCAACTGCTATACCTGTCGATATTTGTGAGGATGTGCCTGTTGTGGTTGCAAACGTTACTATTTTAACAGACTTTGTTATTCTTGATATTCCCGAGGATGATAGTATGTCTATTATTCTTGGTAGACCGTTTTTGAATATTGCAGGGGCTGTTATTGAATGCAACAAAGGCAATGTCACTTTTCATGTTGATGGTAATGAGCATACGGTACACTTTCTGAGGAAACAACCTGAAGTCCACAGTATTAATTCTATTGGAAAAACTTCAACGATTACTATTGGAGGTTTTGAATTTCCTCTTCCTACTGTCAAGAAGAAATATGATATTCTTATTGTTGGGTCATGCATGTCCCCGTTGAGGTAACCTAGTGTTATTCGAAAATTCTCTGGTTTCATGTTATTCGAAAATAGTTTGTTAACAAGACTTGATCAACCTTGTTAGTGGATTCCTTTTGATGAGCATGAGATTGATGAAGTTAGAAAGCACAACTCTCTGTACCCTCCTTTTACTTTATATTATTTAGATTAAATAAAGGAAAATTAGTATTTTCCGTTTGTTTTCTAAATTATCCTTGCAATAAAAAATACCCCGAAAATAAAAGTTCTCCAAATGACATGAAAATTTTATATGATTTTTTCTAGAATATTTAAGAATCATTGGCACTGGGAACAAACCAGGGGGACCCACCATGTGCCCACGAGGGTGGAGGGCGCGCCCAACCCCTGGGGTGCGCCCCCTGTCTCGGTGACCCCACGTGGCCCCCTCCACTTATTTCTGCACCCACACACTTTGTCTTCCTACAGAAAAAATCATCCTCCAGCTCAAACCTGAGTTCTAGCTCATCTTGCTGCCATTTTTGATCTACTTGCTCAAAGCTCCATTCACAAAACTGCTTTGGGGGATTGTTCTTCGCTATGTGACTCCTCCAATGGTCCAATTTTTTTTCTAGTGCTTTATTTGTTGCAAATTTTTGCTGCTTAGGTGACCCTGTTCTTGAGCTTGTATGTCAAATTTATGTGGTCAAAAGTAGTTTTATTGCATGATATGGCCTCTAGGCACTTGTGGGAGTAGTTGTTATCAATCTTGTTGAGTTTGGTTCACTTTTATTTTGAGTTACTAAAAAATTCAGAAATTTTTCAGAGGAAGAAATATGTTTAGGAAAATGTACCAAGGTGGTTCCTCAAGAAAGCAAACACCTAGGCCCGCTATACGTGAGCCGGGCTATGAACTACCGAGGGAGGCTCAAGTGCACCCTGGCGAATGGCCGTCAAAGGAGTTTATGATCCGTGCAGGCATCAAGGAAGAATTTTAAGCGTATTTGTGTAACGCTGATCTTGAGGGCTTCGTGTCAGATAAATGTCCACAATACCGCTACCTAACTGATTCATTTGTGAGAAGGTTTAAATTTACATCCTCGCGCAATTCTCACACTGATTTATTTGATCTTTCTGATAAATCATATACGATGGACCTAGAAGATTTTAATATTGCTTGTAAATTCCCGCACTGGGGTAATGTTAGTGAACCTCGCAAATCTGAATATAAAGACTTTCTTGCTAGTATTACTATGGGGGAATCTAGGGAAATCACACAGGCTACCATAGGGAGCATTCATTTTCCTTCCATACATTATTTTGCTCTCTTCGTGGGTAGATGCATTAACAGTAAAGATGAGGCTTGTCACATGTGCGTTCCAGATCTTAGTGTCCTCAAGAGTGCAGTATTAGGTGATAAACAATATAACTTGGGGGCTATTGTTGCACGTAGGTTGCATCTTAATAGTTTAAGTGGAGACTTGTTTGGTGGAATTTATGCAACTCGTGTAGCTAATTTTCTTGAGATACCCATACATGAGAATGATATTGAATTGCCTCCTGCTTATCTAGATTATAATGCTATGGTTCGTCATCAGTTTGTTGAGAGGAATGAACAGTTCCTCCAATACCGACTAATCTTTGACAGACGGCGCACCGTCCATGTTGCTCTCCTTGCTCCTGCTTTCTTTGACTTTCAGACAAAAGGGAGATACGTTATAACCAGGGAGGAGGCGAACAAGTACGAGAGGAGGACGGAGGCAGCTCGCCTCCAAGCTGCAGCCCGTGAGGCAATAGCCGTTGGATCACAGTACGACCCCGGCTACAACTTTGGATTTCCACCAGGCCAGCCGTGGCCATAGACCAACTTAGGCCAAAAGCCTAAGCTTGGGGGAGTACGTATTCCTCACCGACAATATATTCATGTTCACACATTCATGCCAGTTGTCGGTGCTCATACTTTTTCATTGTACCATCCATGCTAGTTTAATTTCTTTTCCGGCATTCTTCTTGTGTGTATGAAAAACCATAAGAAAAACCAAAAAAATAGTTGTAGCTTTTAGCTAGTTTACTTTCCATGCTTGTAGTGGTAGTAATTAAAAGAAAACCCAAAAAGATTTCTCGTTCTTCTTTTGCTTGTTGGGAGCTTTCCCGTGTAAATATTTTTGTTTCTTTTCTTTTCTTTGGGGGTCGAGAGGAGAAGACCATGATGAAAATGCTGAGTGGCTCTCATATGCATTACCGTTGATCTAACAGAGAGCCCATATTACCTTGTCTTCTCCCTTGTATTAGATGCTTGCAGATTCCAGCTTAGTCCAATGCACGTGCACTATTATTATTACCACACTATTCGGTTGTGCAAGTGAAAGGCAATAATGACGATATATGATGGACTGATTGAGATGAGAGAAGCTGGTATGACCTCGACCTATCTTGTTTCTGTAAATATGATTAGTTCATCGTTCCTGATTCAACCTAATATGAATGAAACATGTTTGCAATGACAATTAGAGATTATAGTTGCTCATTCCAAGCTTAATTAGCTAGGAGTTTATAATGGTTTACCTTGCGTGCCAACATGATATTAAAACGGTTGTGATGTGGTATGATAGGGTGGTATCCTCCTTTGAACGATTCGAGTGGCTTGACGTGGCACATGTTCACGCATGTAGTTGAAACAAAATCAACATAGCCTCCACGATATTTATGTTCATGGTGAATTATATCCTACTCATGCTCGCACTTAGTGTTGATTAATTTTAATGCATGTTCATGACCGTTGTCGCTTTCTAGTTGGTCGCTTCCCAGTCTCTTTCTAGCCTCCACTTGTACTAAGCCGGAATACTACTTGTGCATCCACTTCCATAAACCCCAAAAGTTATTCCATATGAGTCCACCATACCTTCCTATATGCGGTATCTACCTGCCGTTCCAAGTAAATTTGTATGTGCCAAACTCTAAACCTTCAAATGAAATTTTGTTTTGTATACTCGAATAGCTCATGTATCAACTAGGGTTGTCTATATCTTCCATGCTAGGCGGGTTATTCTCAAGAGGAGTGGACTCCGCTCCTCATTCACGAGAAAATGGCTGGTAACCGGGATGCCCAGTCCGATGCTTAAATTAGAATAATTGCAAACAAAAATCCCCCGGGATTGTTGTTAGTTGGAGGCACGTGTTGTTTCGGACAAGCCATGGATTGATGTTTGTTGGTGGTGGGGGAGTATAAACTTTACCATTATGTTTGCGAACCTCCTATAATGTGTGTAGCATGGAAGATATCGAGATCTCTCGGTTATTATGTTGACAATGAAAGTATACCACTCAAAATATTATTCATCTCTATTTCAAAATCAAGCTCTGGCACCTCTACAAATCCCTGCTTCCCTCTGTGAAGGGCCTACCTATTTACTTTTATGTTGAGTCATCATCCTCTTATTAGAAAGCACTGGTTGGAGAGCACTGCTGTCATTTGCATACATTACTATTAGTTTACATTGAGTATGACTGTGACTGGATCTCTTTTACCATGAATTACAATGTTTAGTCAGTCCTTGATCTTCAGAGGTGCTCTGCATTTATGTTTTGCGGTCTCGGAAAGGGCTAGCGAGATACCATCTTGTTATATCATATTATGATTGTTTTGAGAAAGTGTTGTCATCCGAGATTTATTATTATTGCTCGCTAGTTGATTATGCCATTGATATGAGTAAACATGAGACCTAAATGTTATTGTTAATATGGTTAGTTCATAATCTTTGCTGAAAACTTGAATGCTGGCTTTTCATATTTACAACAACAAGATCAAACAGAGTTTGTAGAAGTTTTTCTTTATCACTTTCAATTTGTAAAGTGAATTGCTTGAGGATAAGCAAATGTTTAAGCTTGGGGGAGTTGATACGTCTCCATCATATCTACTTTTCCAAACACTTTTGAACTTATGTTGGACTCTAACTTGCATGATTTGAATGGAACTAACCCGGACTGATGTTGTTTTCAGCAGACTTGCCATGGTGTTATTTTTGTGCAGAAATAGAAGTTCTCGGAATGACCTGAAACTTCATGGAGAATATTTTTGGAATATATAAAAAAAATACTGGCGAAAGAATCAACGCCAGGGGCCACACCCTGTCCACGAGGGTGGGGGCGCGCCCACCCCCCTAGGGCGCGCCCCCTGCCTCGTGGGCCCCCTGGTGCTCCACCAACCTCAACTCCAACTCTATATATTCACGTTTGGGGAGAGAAAAAAATCAGAGAGAAGGATTCATCGCGTTTTACGATACGGAGCCACCACCAAGCCCTAATCTCTCTCGGGAGGGCTGATCTAGAGTTCGTTCGGGGCTCCAAAGAGGGAACCCATCGCCATCGTCATCATCAACCTTCCCCCATCACCAATTTCATGATGCTCACCGCCGTGCGTGAGTAATTCCATCGTGGGCTTGCTGGACGGTGATGGGTTGGATGAGATTTATCATGTAATCGTGTTAGTTTTGTTAGGGTTTGGTCCCTAGTATCCATTATGTTCTGAGATTGATGTTGCTATGACTTTGCTATGCTTAATGCTTGTCACTAGGGACCGAGTGCCATGATTTCAGATCTGAACCTATTATGTTTCCATGAATATATGTGAGTTATGATCCTATCTTGCAAGTCAATAATCACCTATTAAGTGTTATGATCTGTTAACCCCGAAGTGATGATAATCGGGATACTTACCGGTGATGACCGTAGTTTGAGGAGTTCATGTATTCACTGAGTGTTAATGCTTTGGTCCGGTACTCTATTAAAAGGAGGCCTTAATATCCCTTAGTTTCCAATAGGACCCCTGATGACCCACAAGTATAGGGGATCTATTGTAACCTTTTCTATAAGTAAGAGTGTCGAACCCAACGAGGAGCAGAAGGAAATGATAAGCAGTTTTCAGTAAGGTATTCTATGCAAGCACTGAAATTATTGGTAACAGATAGTTTTGTGATAAGGTAATTTGTAACAAGTAGCAAGTAATAAAAGTAAATAAGGTGCAGCAAGATGGCCCAATCCTTTTTGTAGCAAAGGACAAGCCTGGACAATTTCTTATATAGAGAAAAGCGTTCCCGAGGACACATGGGAATTATCGTCAAGCTAGTTTTCATCACGATCATATGATTCACGTTCGGTACTTTGATAATTTGATATGTGGGTGGACCGGTGCTTGGGTGATGTCCTTACTTGGACAAACATCCCACTTATGATTAACTCCTATTGCAAGCATCCGCAACTAAAAAAGAAGTATTAAGGTAAACCTAACCATAGCATGAAACATATGGATCCAAATCAGCCCCTTACGAAGCAACGCATAAACTAGGGTTTAAGCTTCTGTCACTCTAGCAGCCCATCATCTACTTATTACTTCCTAATGCCTCCCTCTAGGCCCAAACAATGGTGAGGTGTCATGTAGTCGACGTTCACATGACACCACTAGAGGGATGACAGCATACATCTCATCAAAATATCGAACGAATACCAAATTCACATGACTACTAATAGCAAGACTTCTCCCATGTCCTCAGGAACAAACGTAACTACTCACAAATCATATTCATGTTCATCATCAGAGGGGTATTAATATGCATAATGGATCTGAACATATGATCTTCCACCAAGTAAACCAACTAGCATCAACTACAAGGAGTAATCAACACTACTAGCAACCCACGGGTACCAATCTGAGGTTTGGATACAAAGATTGGATACGAGAGATGAACTAGGGTTTGAGATGAGATGGTGCTGGTGAAGATGTTGATGGAGATTGACCCCCTCCCGGTGAGAGGATCATTGGTGATGACGATGGTGATGATTTCCCCCTCCCGGAGGGAAGTTTCCCCAGCAGAACAGCTCCGCCGGAGCCCTAGATTGGTTCCTCCAAGGTTCCGCCTCATGGCGGCGGAGTCTCGTCCCGAAAGCTTGCTTGTGATTTTTTTTCTTGGACGAAAGACCTCATATAGCAGAAGATGGGCATCAGAGGGCCACCAGGGAGCCCATGAGGCAGGGGCGCGCCCAGGGGGGTAGGGCGCGCCCCCACCCTCGTGGCCAGGGTGTGGCCCCCCTCTGGAACTTCTTGCACCAAATATTTTTATATATTCTGAAAAGTGCTCCCGTGGAGTTTCATGACTTTTGGAGATGTGCAGAATAGGTCTCTAATATTTGCTCCTTTTCCAGCCCAGAATTCCAGCTGCCGGCATTCCCCCTCTTCATGTAAACCTTATAAAATAAGAGAGAACAAGCATAAGTATTGTGAAATAATGTGTAATAACAGCCCATAATGCAATAAATATCGATATAAAAGCATGGTGCAAAATGGACGTACCACCCCGCTGCTACGGGAGGGTAGGACAAAAGATGTCATGCAAGTTCTTTTCCATAAGCACGTATGACTATATTTGGAATACATGCCTACATTACATTGATGAACTGGAGCTAGTTCTGTGTCACCCTATGTTATAACTGTTGCATGAGGAATCGCATCCGACATAATTATCCATCACTGATCCAATGCCTACGAGCTTTTCACATATTGATCTCTGCTTAGTTACTTTTCTGTTGCCACTGTTATAATCACTACAAAACCAGTATTGTTACTTTTGCCACTGTTACCGTTACTTACATATTACTTTGCTACTAAATACTTTGCTGCAGATATTAAGTCTTTCAGGTGCGGTTGAATTGACAACTCAACTATTAATACTTGAAAATATTCTTTGGTTCCCCTTGTGTCGAATCAATAAATTTGGGTTGAATACTCTACCCTCAAAAACTGTTACGATCCCCTATACTTGTGGGTTATCAACCTACAATTCATCGGATCTCGGCAAACACACTGCAAAAAGGATTACATCGAATAGATCTCTAAGAACATCGAGGAGAACTTTGTATTGAAGATCAAAGAGAGAGAAGAAGCCATCTAGCTAATAACTATGGACCCAAAGGTCTGTGGTAAACTACTCACACATCATCGGAGAGGCTATGGTGTTAATGTAGAAGCCCTCCGTGATCGAATCCCCCTCCGGCAGATCGCGGGAAAAGGTTACTAGAAGGGATCTCACGGGTACAGAAGGTTGCGGCGGTGGAAAAGTGGTTTTGTGGCTCCCCTGGATGTTTTCAGGGTATAAGAGTATATATAGGCGAAAGAAGTAGGTCGGTGGAGCTACGAGGAGCCCACGAGGGTGGGGGCGCGCCTGCCCCCTGGGCGCGCTGCCCTACCTCGTGGCCGCCTCATTGCTTCCTTGACCTCCACTCCAAGTCTTCTGGATTGCGTTTGTTCCAAAAAAAGATCCTCGTGAAGGTTTCATTCTGTTTGGATTCCGTTTGATATTCTTTTTCTGCGAAACACTGAAATAGGCAAAAAAAACTGCAATTTGCACTGGGCCTTCGGTTAATAGGTTAGTCTCAAAAATAATATAAAAGTGCATAATAAAGCCCATTAAACATCCAAAATAGATAATATAATAACATGGAACAATCAAAAATTGTAGATACGTCGGAGACGTATGAACCGGAGATGTGTCTCGATCATGTCTACATAGTTCTCGAACCTGTAGGGTCCGCTCGCTTAATGTTTGATGACGATTTGTATTATGAGTTATGTGATTTGATGACTGAAGGTAGTTTGGAGTCCCGGATGAGATCACGGACATGACGAGGAGTCTCCAAATGGTCGAGGTAAAGATCGATATATTGAAGGCTATATTCGGACATCGGAAAGGTTCCGAGTGATTCGGGTATTTTTCGGAGTACCGGAGAGTTACGAGAATTTGCTGGGGGAAGTAGTGGGCCTTAATGGGCCATGCGGGAAAGGAGAGAAGGGCCTGAAGGGTTGGCCGCCCCCCCCCCCCCATGGCAAGTCCGAATTGGACTAGGGAGGGGGCGGCGCCCCCCTCTCTTTCCTTCTCCCTCTCCTACTCCTTCCCTCTCTCCCCTCTTGGAAAAGGAAGGGGACTCCAACTAGGATTGGGAATCCTAGTTGGACTCCCCCTATAGGCGCGCCCCTCCTAGGCCAGCCTCCTCCTCCCTTCTTTATATACATGGGCAGGGGGCACTCCAAGATTTGTCTTAGCCGTGTGCGGTGCCCCCCTCCATAGTTACACACCTCGGTCATATTGTCGTAGTGCTTAGGAGAAGCCCTGCGCCGGTAACTTCATCATCACCATCGCCACACCATCATGCTGACGGAACTCTCCTTCAGCCTCAACTGGATCAAGAGCCTGAGGGACGTCATTGAGCTGAATGTGTGCTGAACGCGGAGGTGTCGTACGTTCGGTACTTGGATCGGTTGGATCATGAAGACGTTCGACTACATCAACCGCGTTACTAAACGCTTCCGCTTTCGGTCTACGAGGGTACGTAGACACACTCTCCCCGCTCGTTGCTATGCATCTCCTAGATAGATCCTGCGTGATCGTAGGTAAATTTTTTAAAATACGGCGTTCCCCAACACCTTTGTCCCTGGGAGGATGATCACTGGCAATGCCTTCGTGGCCTTCGAGTGCATTCACCATATTAAGCAAGAAAAGGACCCAAAAAAAGCTTTTGCGCATATAAACTTGATCTATCAAAAGGTTATGATCGGGTTGATTGGGTGTTCTTGAAGCAAGTGATGGAAAAGATGGGTTTCTCTCAATGATGGGTGGACTGGATAATGACTTGTGTTACATCGGTGAGGTATTCTGTCAAATTTAATGGTACCCTCTTGGATTTTTTTGCAGCGTCACGTGGTCTTCAGCAAGGTGACCCATTATCACCCTTCCTGTTTCTTTTTGTCGCTGATGGATTATCTGCTATATCAAATCGGGGTGTAAGATCAAATGATATTACCCCGGTCAAAATTTGTAGAAGAGCTCCAGGTATCTCACATCTTCTATTTGCGGATGACACGATGTTATTCTTTGAGGCCACTCAATCCCAAGCTATGCAAATTAAACAGACCCTTGATGCCTATTAATTAGCCACTGATCAATGTCTGAGCTATGATAAGTGCTCCATTCCCTTTGGTAGTGCTTGCCCTATAATTTTTCAGGAGCAAGTGCATGTTGTTCTACATGTGACCACCTCATGTTTCGAGGAGAAATACCTGGGACTTCCAACCCCTGAAGGTAGAATGTCGAAAGGGAAATTCCAAAACCTTCAAACTAGCTTGACAAAAAGATTGATTCAATGGGGCGATGGCCATCTTTGCTCAACTAGGAAGAGAAGTCCTCATTAAGTCAGTTGCACAGGCGCTCCCTACATATATGATGGGTGTTTTCAAACTTCCATTTTCAGTGTGTGATGACTTGACAAGGATGGTTAGGAACTTTTATTGGGGTTCAGAGAAGGGTAAACGTAAAGTTCACTAGAAAGCTTGGGAATGCTTGCAGCAACCCAAGCGAAAGGGTGGGCTAGGCTTCAGGGATTTTCGCTTATTTAACCAAGCTCTTCTTGCCCGTCAGGCCTGGAGACTCATTGTGAAGCCGGATAGTCTTTGTGCTCGACTCCTTAAAGCTCGATATTACCCTGATGGCAAGTTAGAAGATACTGTGTTTTCAGGCAATGCCTCTTCCTCTTGGACAGTTATATGTCATGGGCTAGACCTCTTGAAAAAAGGATTATTATGGAGGGTTGGTAATGGCCAAAGTATTCACGTGTGGAGGGACAGTTGGATTCCAAGACCACCCTCATAAACCTGTTTCTTTGCAAGGTAGATGCAGAATCTGGTTCGTTTCAGAACTGCTTAACCAAAATGGTTCTTAGAATGTTCAGATTATGCAGTCCTATTTTTTGACATGCGATGTTGTGGAAATTCTTAAGATAAGAGCTTCGCCCAGACTAGATGATGACACTTTGGCATCGGGACCGGGTGTACACGGCTGTTTTTCAGTTAAGAGCACATATGAATTTGCACCGAACCTATCTACTGGTGAGACAGACGGGGCGTCAAGCTCATTATCTAATGGAAGTAGGAAATTATGGAGCATTATTTGGTCATGTAACATACCCCCTACAGTGAGAAATTTTGCATGGCGTTGTGCATCCAATTCCCTACATGTATGGGAAAACAAGTATAAAAGGGGTCTGGAATTATCAGCTAATTGTTCGGTGTGTGATAAGGGAACAGAGGATAACTTTCATCCATTATTTTAGAAGTTTGCACTCTACAGAGGTTTGCGCACTTTTCCCCACAAGACTTGATCTCCTCCATTGGGATTCTCGCACTACATGTTGTTTGAGAAACAGATGACCGAGACATAGTATTTCAGAAGCGCTAGCACCTTACGATCGGGTAGACCGTTACACCTACTTTCCCCTACATCTGCTAGTCTACCACTGTAAGAGTTCGCACAACTTAGTCAACTATGCTAGAGCCCATAGTAGCTTGTGGCTGCACACGGAAGTTTCTAGTATGAATAATCTCATGATCCCTTTGAGCCTGGGTGGCGGTCCATAAAAAAACAGGCAATCCTGGAATACCCAGGTGCCTAGACAGGCAATCGCTGAAATACCCAGGTGCCTAAATCCACCCAGATGTGTGTTAAAGTTGCCACCTTAAGTAAACCATTAATTAACAATCTCACATCTGTCATGAAATACTCTCAAACCCAATCCACGTCTACGAGCATAGCATAGCAGTATAAGCATAACGTAATAGTAACTCCCAAGGTTTGAATGCAGGGCAATAGGTTCCTACCTCATCAACTACTACCCAATACCCACATGTTATCAATCCTACTCATGCAATGTTTGAGGGTGAAACTAATGCATAAAAATTGGGTATGAAAGGGGATATGATCAAAGTGTGAACTTGCCTGCAATGTTGATGAAGATGATTCGCACTCAAAACTCTTGATAGATCTACTCGTCACACTCCGGTCAATCTATCGTAGGCAAGCAATAGTAACCACACATAAGCAATCACTCAAAAGATCAGAAAGATCGAAGGAAACGATTCGGAAAACATCAAAACCAAGCAAATAACTCTTGCAACATAAAAAAAATTCTAACAGTACCAAAATTATGTGAATTTGGCCTTATCAGAAAGTTTAGGTCAAGAGCTTCGATTTTCAAAAAGAATCAACTGAAACGAAGCTACGAAACTCAAGTTATGATCAAATGAAGTTTGAATCTACATCTGTTCTAATTCAAATTTTAAAATTTTCAAAAACCTTTTTGAGTTGGATTACTGGATAGAGGAGATCATAACGAAGACGTGAGCGTTGGTTTCGTTGAATTTGGACTAACGAGTAAAAAGTAGTTATTGTTTTGAGATCAGGGGCTAAATTGTAAATAAAACATCTACAAAGAAGTCCCTGTCTAGAACTAGCAGAAAAAGAAAAAAACTTAAAAAGCGAACGTTCGTTTTCTACACCTAACCAACGAACGTTCTCTAAATAGATCCATCTAAAAGGAAATTGGTTTTATAAAAAAATGATCTAGGTTTTTTTAAAGAACCGAACTAAACCGAGAATAAATCGGGGTGGTTACTGGTTCGGGGCGGTTTTCCATCGAAAACCGCCGGCTGCAGTTAGCGAGTCTGGCGATGTCGGCGGCGGTTCCGGCGATGGGGTGACACGCGGGCGGCGGCACAGGCGAGCGGCGAGGGGAGGCGGCGAGCGGCGGATGCGGCAGAGGGCGGCGCGGGCAGCGGCACGATGCGACGGTGGCGAGGCGAAGCGCGGAGCAGCAGCAACGGGCGGCGGCGGCGCAACATGGCGAGGAGGCGACCGGCGGCGTGAGCAGAGAGGGGGACGGGGCCCGGGGTGGCGGCTTTATGAGGAGGGGCGAGGAGGTGGCGTGGGGAAGGGGCAGGAGGAGGCGGCGGAGTCCGGCCGGACTCCGGCTGGCGGCGGTGATGCTCGGGACTCCGTCCTGAGCTTGGGGGCGGTGCAGCGCGGCTAGGCTGCGGCCTGGCCCGGTTGGCTGGGCCGGCCCACTCAGAGAAGCAGTTTAAAAAAACATTTCCAGACAAATAAAAATAATAAAAGCAAAATAAATAAAAATATCATATAGGTATATAATATATCAAAAATTTTAGAAAAATATTTTCTACGACATGAACATTTTTCTAGAGTCAAATAAAATTCATACAAATTCAGATAAAACAAAGAGTGCTACTGGTCTATTAAATCCAACAAAAATCATTTTAAAAATACCAAAATGATTTCAAATTAATTTTTCTCCAATTTTCTAATGTAGGGAATCATGTTACCCTATTTTCCATTTATTTTATTTTTGGAGAAAATAATTTGAATAAAACTCAAACAACTCCAAATTGAATATAATTTCAAAAGGATTTTAAATTTTGATCCTTTTAAACTCCCATCTCATATTTCATATAATTTGAAGAAGTCATTTTATCTTCTCTCATGAAAATCATTGAGTTGCTTGAAGTTTCTGAATTAAAATTATTTCCAAATGAAATTCAAATCTTTTCAAAACCCTTTTCATTTATTTTAAATGGAAGAAGTCATATCATCTTCGCTCAAGGGTTTTGTATTTGAAAGAATTTGAATCCATGGAGATCAGAAAGCAAATATGAAAGTTTGGGAAAGTCCTTTTATTCCCTCTCATTTAACTTTCAAAAAGATTCGAATTCACTCACTTTCAGACAATCAATCAAACAATCCATCAAATCTATCTATTTATTGTTGGGGAACGTAGTAGAAATTCAAAATTTTCCTACGTGTCACCAAGATCTATCTATGGAGAAACCAGCAACGAGGGGAAGGAGAGTGCATCCACATACCCTTGTAGATCGCTAAGCGGAAGCGTTCAAGAGAACGGGGTTGAAGGAGTCGTACTCGTCGTGATCCAAATCACCAGAGATCCTAGTGCCGAACGGACGGCACCTCCGCGTTCAACACACGTACAGCCCGGTGACGTCTCCCACGCCTTGATCCAGCAAGGAGAGAGGGAGAGGTTGAGGAAGACTTCAACCAGCAGCATCACAACGGCGTGGTGGTGATGGAGGAGCGTGGCTATCATGCAGGGCTTCGCCAAGCACCACGGGATATGAGGAGAAAGAGAGGGAGGGCTGCACCATCAGGCAGAGATCAAATCGTGTGTTATGGGCAGCCCCATGCCTCAATATATATAGGGGAGAGGGAGGAGGGTGCGCCCCCTCTAGGGTTCCCACCCCTAGAGGGGCGGCAGCCCTAGATGGAAAAAGGGGGAGGCGGCCAAGAGGGGAGAGAGGGGAGGCGCCCACTAGGTGGGCCTTAAGGCCCATCTGGACTAGGGTTTGCCCCCTCCCACTCTCCCTTGCGCCTTGGGCCCCTTGTGGGGGGCGCACCAGCCCACCTAGGGGCTGGTCCCCTCCCACACTTGGCCCACGTAGCCTTCTGGGGCAGGTGGCCCCACTTGGTGGACCCCCGGGACCCTCCCGGTGGTCCCGGTACATTACCGATATCGCTCGAAACTTTTCCGATGACCAAAACAGGACTTCCCATATATAAATCTTTACCTCCAGACCATTCCGGAACTCCTCGTGACGTCCGGGATCTCATCCGGGACTCCGAACAACATTCGGTTACCACATACAAGCTTCCTTTATAACCCTAGCGTCATCGAACCTTAAGTGTGTAGACCCTACGGGTTCGGGAGACAAGCAGACATGACCGAGACGTTCTCCGGTCAATAACCAACAGCGGGATCTGGATACCCATGTTGGCTCCCACATGCTCCACGATGATCTCATCGGATGAACCACGATGTCAAGGACTTAATCAATCCCGTATACAATTCCCTTTGTCTAGTGGTATTATACTTGCCCGAGATTCGATCGTCGGTATACCGATACCTTGTTCAATCTCGTTACCGGCAAGTCTCTTTACTCGTTCCGTAACACATCATCCCGTGATCAACTCCTTGATCACATTGTGCACATTATGATGATGTCCTACCGAGTGGGCCCAGAGATACCTCTCCGTTTACACGGAGTGACAAATCCCAGTCTCGATTCATGCCAACCCAACAGACACTTTCGGAGATACCTGTAATGCACCTTTATAGCCACCCAGTTACGTTGTGACGTTTGGTACACCCAAAGCATTCCTACGGTATCCGGGAGTTGCACAATCTCATGGTCTAAGTAAAAGATACTTGACATTAGAAAAGCTTTAGCATATGAACTACACGATCTGTGCTAGGCTTAGGATTGGGTCTTGTCCATCACATTGTGATCCCGTTATCAATGACATCCAATGTCCATGGTCAGGAAACCGTAACCATCTATTGATCAACGAGCTAGTCAACTAGAGGCTTACTAGGGGCATGGTGTTGTCTATGTACCCACACATGTATCTGAGTTTCCTATCAATACAATTATAGCATGGATAATAAATGATTATCATGAACAAGGAAATATAATAATAACTAATTTATTATTGCCTCTAGGGCATATTTCCAACAGTCTCCCACTTGCACTAGAGTCAATAATCTAGTTCACATCGTCATGTGATTAACGCTGATAGGTCACATCGCCATGTGACCAACATCCAAAGAGTTTACTAGAGTCAATAATCTAGTTCACATCACTATGTGATTAACACTCAATGAGTTCTGGGTTTGATCATGTTGCTTGTGAGAGAGGTTTTAGTCAACGGGTCTGAACCTTTCAGATCCGTGTGTGCTTTACAAATCTGTATGTCATCTCCTAGATGTAGCTACCACGTTCTATTTGGAGTTATTCCAAATAACTGTTCTACTTGGAGCTATTCTAAATTGTTGCTCCATTATACGTATCTGGTATCTCTACTCAGAGCTATCCGGATAGGTGTTAAGCTTGCATCGACATAACTCTTTACGTCGAACTCTTTATCACCTCCATAATCGAGAAAATTCCTTAGTCCACTAGGTACTAAGGATAACTTTGACCGCTGTCCTGTGATCCATTCTTAGATCACTCTTGTACCCCTTGACTGACTCATGGCAAGGCACATTTCAGGTGCGGTACACAGCATAGCATACTGTAGAGCCTACGTCTTAAGCATAGGGGACGACCTTCGTCCTTTCTCTCTATTCTGCCGTGGTCGAGCTTTAAGTCTTAACTTCATACCTTACAACTCAGGCAAGAACTCCTTCTTTGACTGATCCATCTTGAACACCTTAAAGATCATGTCAAGGTATGTGCTCATTTGAAAGTATTATTAAGCATTTTGATCTATCCTTATAGATCTTGATGCTCAATGTTCAAGTAGCTTAATCCAGGTTTTCTATTTAAAAACACCTTTCAAATAACCCTATATGCTTTCTAGAAAATCATTTCTGATCATCAACATGTCAACAACATATACTAATCGGAAATTCTATAGTGCTCCCACTCGCTTCTTTGGAAATACAAGTTTCTCATAAACTTTGTATAAACCCAAAATCTTTGATCATCTTATCAAAGTGCACATTCCAACTCTGAGATGCTTACTCCAGTCCATGGAAGGATCGCTAGAGCTAGCATACCTTTTAGCATCCTTAGGATCGACAAAACCTTTCTGATTGTATTACATACAACCTTTCCTTATGAAAACTGGTAAGAAAACTCGTTTTGACATCCATCTGCCAGATTTCATAAATGCAGCTAATGCTAACATGAATTTGACGGACTTAAGCATCGCTACGGATGAGAAAATCTCATCATAGTCAACTCCTTGAACTTGTGAAAAAACTCTTCGCCACAAGTCAAGCTTCATAGACGGTGACATTACCGTCCACGTCCGTCTTCTTCTTAAAGATCCATTTATCTTAATGGCTTGCCGATCATTGGGCAAGTCCACCAAAGTCCATGCTTTGTTCTGATACATGGATCCTATCTCGGATTTCATGGCTTCTAACCATTTGTCGGAATTTGGGCCCACCATCGCTTCTCCATAGCTCGTAGGTTCATTGTTGTCTAGCAACATGACCTTCAAGACAGGATTACCATACCACTCTTAAGTAGTACGCATCCTTGTCACCCTACGAGGTACGGTAGTGACTTGATCCGAAGTTTCATGATCACTATCACAAGCTTCTACTTCAATTGGTGTAGGTGCCATAGGAACAACTTCCTGTGCCCTGCTACACACTAGTTGAAGTGACGGTTCAATAACCTCATCAAGTCTCCACCATCCTCCCACTCAACTTTCCGAGACAAACTTTTCTCGAGAAAGGACCCGATTCAAGAAACAATCCCTATTGCTTTCAGATCTGAATTAGGAGGTATACCCAACTGTTTTGGGTGTCCTATGAAGATGCATTTTATCCGCTTTGGGTTCGAGCTTATCAACCTGAAACTTTTCACATAAGCGTCGCAGCCCCAAACCTTTAAGAAACGACAACTTAGGTTTCTCTAAACCATAATTCATACGGTGTCATCTCAACGGAATTACGTGGTGCCCTATTTAAAGTGAATGTGGTTGTCTCTAATGCCTAACCCATGAACAATAGTGGTAATTCGATAAGAGACATCATGGTACGCACCATATCCAATAGGGTGCAACTATGATGTTCGGACACACCATCACACTATGGTGTTCCAGGCGGTATTAATTGCGAAACAATTTCCACAATGTCTTAATTGTGTGCCAAAACTCGTAACTCATATATTCATCTCTATGATCATATCATAGACATTTTATCCTCTTGTCACCATGATCTTCAACTTCACTCTGAAATTACTTGAACCATTCAATAATTCAGACTTGTGTTTCATCAAGTAAATATACTCAACATCTACTCGAATCATCTGTGAAGTAAGAACATAAGAATATTCACTGCATGCCTCAGCACTCATTGGACTGCACACATCAAAATGTGTTGCTTCCAACAAGTTGCTATCTTGTTCCACTTTACTGAAACCGAGGCTTTTCAGTCATCTTGCCCATGTGGTATGATTTGCATATCTCAAGTGATTCAAAATCAAGTGAGTCCAAATGATCCATTTGCATGGAGTTTCTTCATGCGTATACACCAATAGACATGGTTCGCATGTCTCAAACTTTTCAAAAACCGAGTGAGTCCAAAGATCCATCAACATGGAGCTTCTTCATGCGTTTTATACCAATATGACTTATATGGCAGTGCCACAAGTAAGTGGTACTATCATTAGTATCTTATATCTTTTGGCATGAAAATGTGTATCACTACGATCGAGATTCAATAAACCATTCCATTAGGTGCAAGACCACTGAAGGTATTATTCACATAAATAGAGTAACTATTATTCTTCTTAAATGAATAACCGTATTGCAATAGACATAATCCAATCATGTCTATGCTCAACGCAAACACCAAATGACAATTATTCAGGTTTAATACTAATCTTGATGGTAGAGGGAGCGTGCGATGTTTGATCACATCAAACTTGGAAACACTTCCAACACATATCGCCAGCTCACCTTTAGCTAGTCTCCGTTTATTCCGTAGCTCTTTTATTTCGAGTTACTAACACTTAGCAACCGAACCGGTATTTTAATACCCTGGTGCTACTAGGAGTACTAGTAAAGTACACATTAACATAATGTATATCCAATATACTTCTATCGACCTGGCCAGCCTTCTCATCTACAAAGTATCTAGGGTAATCCTGCTCCAGTGGCTGTTCCCCTTATTACAGAAGCACTTAGTTTCGGGTTTAGGTTCAACCTTGGGTTTCTTCACTGGAGCAGCAGCTGATTTGTCGTTTCATGAAGTATCCCTTCTTGCCCTTGCCCTTCTTGAAACTAGTGGTTTCACCAACCATCAACAATTGATGCTCCTTCTTGATTTCTACATTCGCGGTGTCAAACATCGTGAATACCTCAAGGATCATCATATCTATCCCTGATATGTTATAGTTCATCACAAAGCTCTAGCAGCTTGGTGGCAATGACTTTTGGAGAAACATCACTATCTCATCTGGAAGATCAACTCCCACTCGATTCAAGTGATTGTTGCACTCAGACAATCTGAGCACAAGCTCAACGATTGAGCTTTTCTCCCTTAGTTTGTAGGCTAAGAAAATCGTCGGAGGTCTGATACCTCTTGACGTGGGCACGAGCCTGAAATCCTAATTTCAGCCCTCGGAACATCTCATATGTTCCGCGACATTTCGAAAACGTCTTTCGTGCCTCAACTCTAAACCGTTTAACTGAACTATCACGTAGTTATCAAGACATGTATGTCCGATGTTCGCAACATCCACAAACGACGTTTGGGGTTCAGCACACTGAGCGGTGCATTAAGGACATAAGCTTTCTACTGTCCGCATAATCGCTACTTTCAACTTTCAACTATATTTTCTCTAGGAACATATCTAAACAGTGGAACTAAAGCGCGAGCTAACGACATAATTTGCAAAAGGTCTTTTGACTATGTTCAGGATAATTAAGTTCATCTTATGAACTCCAACTCAGATAGACATCCCTCTAGTCATCTAAGTGATTACATGATCTGAGTCAACTAGGCCGTGTCCGATCATCACGTGAGACGGACTAGTCATCATCGGTGAACATCTTCATGTTGATCGTATCTACTATACGACTCATGCTCGACCTTTCGGTCTCCGTGTTCCGAGGCCATGTCTGTACATGCTAGGCTCGTCAAGTTAACCCTAAGTGTATTGCATGTGTAAATCTGTCTTACACCCGTTGTATGTGAATGTAAGGATCTATCACACCCGATCATCACGTGGTGCTTCGAAGCGACGAACTTTAGCAACGGTGCACAGTTAGGGGAGAACACTTCTTGAAATTGGTGTAAGGGATCATCTTATTTACTACCGTCGTTCTAAGTAAACAAGATGCATAAACATAATAAACATCACATGCAATTATATAGTAGTGACATGATATGGCCAATATCATATAGCTCCATTGATCTCCATCTTCGGGGCTCCATGATCATCATCGTCACCGGCATGACACCATGGTCTCCATCATCATGATCTCCATCATCGTGTCTCCATGAAGTTGTCTCGCCAACTTATTACTTCTACTACTATGGCTACCGGTTAGCAATAAAGTAAAGTAATTACATGGCGTTGTTTAATGACACGCAGATCATGCAATAAATAAAGACAACTCCTATGGCTCCTGGCGGTTGTCATACTCATCGACATGCAAGTCGTGATTCCTATTACAAGAACATGATCAATCTCATACATCACATATCATTCATCACATTCTTCTTGGCCATATCACATCACATAGCATACCCTGCAAAAACAAGTTAGACGTCCTCTAATTGTTGTTTGCATGTTTTACGTGGCTGCTATGGGTTTCTAGCAAGAACGTATCTTACCTACGCAAAACCACAACGTGATATGCCAATTGCTATTTACCCTTCATAAGGACCCTTTTCATCGAATCCGTTCTGACTAAAGTGGGAGAGACTGGCACCCGCTAGCCACCTTATGCACCAAGTGCATGTCAGTCGGTGGAACCCGTCTCATGTAAGAGTACGTGTAAGGTCGGTCCGGGCCGCTTCATCCCACAATACCGTCGAAACAAGATTGGACTAGTAACGGTAAGCATATTGAACAACATCAACGCCCACAACTACTTTGTGTTCTACTCGTGCAAAGAATCTACGCAATAGACCTAGCTCTGATGCCACTGTTGGGGAACGTAGCAGAAATTCAAAAAATTTCCTACGTGTCACCAAGATCTATCTATGGAGAAACCAGCAACGAGGGGAAGGAGAGTGCATCTACATACCCTTGTAGATCGCTAAGAGGAAGCGTTCAAGAGAACGGGGTTGAAGGAGTCGTACTCGTCGTGATCCAAATCACCGGAGATCCTAGTGCCGAACGGACGGCACCTCCGCGTTCAACACACGTACAGCCCAGTGACGTCTCCCACGCCTTGATCCAGCAAGGAGAGAGGGAGAGGTTGAGGAAGACTTCAACCAGCAGCTGCACAACGGCGTGGTGGTGATGGAGGAGCATGGCTATCCTGCAGGGCTTCGCCAAGCACCACGGGATATGAGGAGAAAGAGAGGGAGGGCTGCACCATCAGGCAGAGATCAAATCGTGTGTTATGGGCAGCCCCATGCCTCAATATATATAGGGGAGAGGGAGGAGGGTGCGCCCCCTCTAGGGTTCCCACCCCTAGAGGGGCGGCAGCCCTAGATGGAAAAAGGGGGAGGCGGCCAAGAGGGGAGAGAGGGGAGGCGCCCACTAGGTGGGCCTTAAGGCCCATCTGGACTAGGGTTTGCCCCCTCCCACTCTCCCTTGCGCCTTGGGCCCCTTGTGGGGGGCGCACCAGCCCACCTAGGGGCTGGTCCCCTCCCACACTTGGCCCACGCAGCCTTCTGGGGCAGGTGGCCCCACTTGGTGGACCCCCAGGACCCTCCGGGTGGTCCCGGTACATTACTGATATCGCCCGAAACTTTTCCGGTGACCAAAACAGGACTTCCGATATATAAATCTTTACCTCCGGACCATTTCGGAACTCCTCGTGACGTCCGGGATCTCATCCGGGACTCCGAACAACATTCGGTTACCACATACAAGCTTCCTTTATAACCCTAGCGTCATTGAACCTTAAGTGTGTAGACCCTACGGGTTCGGGAGACAAGCAGACATGACCGAGACGTTCTCCGATCAATAACCAACAGCGGGATCTGGATACCCATGTTGGCTCCCACATGCTCCACGATGATCTCATCGGATGAACCACGATGTCAAGGACTTAATCAATCCCGTATACAATTCCCTTTGTCTAGCGGTATTATACTTGCCCGAGATTCGATCGTCGGTATACCGATACCTTGTTCAATCTCGTTACCGGCAAGTCTCTTTACTCGTTCCGTAACACATCATCCCGTGATCAACTCCTTGATCACATTGTGCACATTATGATGATGTCCTACCGAGTGGGCCCAGAGATACCTCTCCGTTTACACGGAGTGACAAATCCCAGTCTCGATTCATGCCAACCCAACAGACACTTTCAGAGATACCTGTAATGCACCTTTATAGCCACCCAGTTACGTTGTGACGTTTGGTACACCCAAAGCATTCCTACGGTATCCGGGAGTTGCACAATCTCATGGTCTAAGGAAAAGATACTTGACATTAGAAAAGCTTTAGCATACGAACTACACGATCTGTGCTAGGCTTAGGATTGGGTCTTGTCCATCACATCATTCTCCTAATGATGTGATCCCGTTATCAATGACATCCAATGTCCATGGTCAGGAAACCGTAACCATCTATTGATCAACGAGCTAGTCAACTATAGGCTTACTAGGGACATGGTGTTGTCTATGTACCCACACATGTATCTGAGTTTCCTATCAATACAATTATAGCATGGATAATAAACGATTATCATGAACAAAGAAATATAATAATAACTAATTTATTATTGCCTCTAGGGCATATTTCCAACATTTATTATAACATTCCAAAATTTAGAATTTTGGGATGTTACAAACCTACCACCCTTAAAATGAATCTCGTCCTCGAGATTCGGAGAGGCTAGCAAGAAATAGGTTAGGGTTTGGGGGTCTCCTCAAAATCCATCAATCGCCACAAGGGTCTGGGGTGCTACCACCCTTAGGAGCATGGTTACGGTTCCCTCGAAACTCATATACTTCATCTATATTGTTAACAGTGTCGGTCTTCTCAGATCTTCAGGATAATTCCTTATCTGGGCTCTTTCGATAGTGGCATAACCTTATCCTCAATTCTTGTGTCTTTCATCTAGGTAATGTTCTTCTGTGACTGGGTCCTCTTAGCTGTCGGGTCTGGCACCAATACTAAACAACTATCGATATCACCATGGTGGTCAACCATTTATGGTTTCTCCTGCAGGAAATGGGTCTGGGTTGATCCTCACCGTATAACCTACGGTTGGCAAAAACTGCCTTGTACAAAGGAAAAATACCTATACCATTCTAAGGCTTAAACAAGGTTTTCATCGTCGTCTCTTTACTATAGGTAAGTCACTCACATTTACCATCCCATATAGCAAGGCGAATAATAAGAGTAAGTCGGTATGGTGATCAATCCATCCTGCACCCAAATCATTACCTTGTATAGGATTTAGCGAATCTCGCATTCTAACACTCGATCATCCTCACAAGCATTGCAGAATTTCTCTTGTCCATGAACTGCGTCCGGAATAATCCATTGATTCTGCCAGCCAAACAAACATCTATCGTTCCTTCACAACTCTCAGGTTTTGCGTTACTCCTATAAAATTGTCTGCCGATAAACGTCGTATCTTCCTCCGGGGTTTTTCCTTCAGCAAGAATGTGCTTGCTTCTTGGCAGGTCCTAGGGCCTATGGGTTATGGCCCATCTCATCACTTGTAGTCCTTGAACTTATCATCGGGCAACTGATCATTATTCCAACTTCCAACTTCCTAGTATTCTTAAATCCATCCAATTGTATTGTCTTCCTTCCTTCTATTGGCACCAAACTAGGACATGATTACTCAGACTCATCATGGAGTTTCCATTGATCCATATTTCCGACATCATACCTCTTTTATATCCAATAGTAATTTATCTCTTTATCCTCGTGGGATATCCCTCATACCGAGATAAAAACTTATACTTATGAAGTCCATATTCCACTTCGTGGAACATCATTATCCTTTCCAGGGTCAAGCGTCCTTACAGGGGAATATGAGCCATCTCTGCATGGCACTTCAACTGGGAAACGTGAAACACATCATGAACTCCTGACAGTCCTTCGGGTGACTCCAACTTGTTGGCCACTTCTCCCATACGCTCCAAAACTCGGTATGGTCCTACAAATCTCGGGGCTAACTTTCCATTAACTCCAATTCATTTAACTCCTCGCAGAGGGGGCATACGAAGACATGCTTTATCTCCAATTTCATAGACTACCTCCTTGCGTTTTTTAGTCTGCATAACTCTTCTGCCTGGACTGAGCTACCTTCAGTCTATCTCGAATCAACTTAACATTCTCTTCTGACTCCTTGATCACATTTGGTCCAAACAACTGACGGTCTCCAACTCCATCCCACATACTCTTGGAGTATCACACATATCGAGACAAAACTCGTATTCATTTTGTCTGAAATCCACTCAGTGGAGTATCCTTATCTTTTCCAGGGGTCAAGGGTTCTTACAGGGTACTACCACCCTTAAAATGCACAAATCTTCCATAGACCATATTTCTCATATCCTCAGAAATGGTCAAAATCCTTCTTCATAGAGTAACAACTCATAAAATCCATATCAGTACCAACGATGCTAACTTTATTCACTCTCAATTGATTACAATCTCTCGCTTTTCCATTACATGTCTCAACTCAACACCTCAATATAAAAGAAAATGTTCTCACTACTTCTACCACTACTACTACATTACTTCTCACAGACACAACTAATTATCACAAGTCTCCTTCTTCTTGGGACAAGCCCTGGCAAAGTGCCCTGCTTCATTACAACAAAAACATATTACTTCTGACAACTCCCGAGGTTTCCTTGTGATTATATAGCCTCCTTGGGTCCTTGGCTTCCTTTTTGGGCAATTGCTGAGATAGTGCCCTGACTCCTTGCACCTATAACACGTGATATGACTCAGGTTCTTCCTGGAATCTAGTCTGCTTCTCTTCCTGGACCTTTTCATGCCAATCATGGCTTCTATTTCTTCTGGATCATATTCTACTTCCTCCATTGGGAATTCTACTAGATCCCCATTCATACAATTTTGGGAGATGTGTCCTTCTTCTCCACATGAATAGCAAGACTTAGGGCAGGGTTTACTCGGGTCTTCTTTATATGTGTCCTCCATCTCTTCCTTCATCACAGCTTCTTCTAAAATTTCCATGAGGGCTCCTTTCATTACTTCTTTCTTCTGTCGGATGGTTCGTTGTACCATGGGGTAAATGTGACACTGAGCAGCATAGTGGGCAGTCCCTTCACACAAGAAACAAGTAATCTGCCTAGTTGGGCATTCTTCAACTGGGTGACTTCCTTCACAATTAGAGCATTCATCCTTGTGTTCTTTATGGTTGTGTCCTATTTCTCCACAAAGCTTGCATGCACAATGCTTCTTCATATCATTTTCATAGGGCTTCAACTCCTGGGACACAAACCGAGACTTTGGCAAAGTCAACTTAAATTCTTTCCAAGTGGTTACTCTTTTCCATCCATTGATGGTTTGGTACATCCTCCACCAAGTAGCAGCACCTCTTTCAAAGCACTAAAGAGCATGCTGGGTCATATCCTTTCCGACTATAGGGTTATTCTTCATGTGATCCTCCATGTTCTGAATCCATTGGTCCGTCTCCAATTGACTCATCGGTCCATAAAATATAAGCTCATCTTCATTCATCCTCTATTGGGTCCATGGATTTGGGGTGAGATAAGAGAGATAGAGAGGGATACACACAATACAAACAAAAGTTTTGAAAAGACAGATTTAATTTGTGGCTGTCGGGAAAAACATCAAACAAATGACAACTCACAAACGTCGCATCTAACGTAGGTATATACAGGGGTTTGGTCTTCTAAAGGTCAATAAATCTTCAACGTCTCCAAACTCTTCAAGTCTTGTTCATGCCTCCAATGGCTTCTTCCGATCATGCTTGTCTTTCTCAAGTTCTTTTGCCAGATCAACTCTGTTGACGCGAAGTCTGTCGTGACGTCCTTTAATATTCTGGAGTTGCGTTCCAAACTTCTGGTTTCAACATCCTTCACATGAACCATGGTCATACTGTCCTTCAGTTCTTGACAAATCTCCGGTATCTCGAGGTTGTAGCTCCTCCAGCTTGGCTACTTTCAGCTTTTGGTTCCTGAGTTCTTCACGAATTGCTTCCTTGTCTAATACGGCTTCATGGAGCTCCACCTTAAACTTCTTGATGTACTACTCCAGATCCTGGTGATACACCGGCTAAGGTTAAAACTTCATCTTACTAATAGGTGCTCCATCAGCCTTCTTCCATCAAATCCATTCTGAAGAACTGCATCCTTAACTCAGCACGGTGACAATAGCATCAGCGGGCGATGACATCACGGATAACCGTGTTTCTGCTCTTATCATTCCCATGAGCTATCATTCCATAGTTGATATATCCTGCCTTAGGGTTTTCTTTGACAAAACTTCGAGTTCTCATGATCCTTGTTTCAGTCTTTCTCCGATACACCTTGATCTCGGGTATTGACAACTTCCATAGTCTACCAAGTTCCATAAGGGTAGCCTTCCTAGGTCATACAAATCTGGGAATTCTTCAGAGCCTTCAAATTCTACTTGTCTTCGGTCTTCAACCATTGTAGTTTCCATTATTCAGATGCATGGAAAATACTCTTCATTCCGAAGTGATCTTAGTTGTCCGATATCTTGTACTTCTTGGAGTGGTCTCATTAGTCGAATCTTCGTGTGGTCAAAAGGGGAAAGGCGTATGGTCTCACTAAAGGAAATTTTTGAATAAGCTCAGAGGAGAAGAGAGGTAAAAGATCTTTTTGAAAGAGAAAGTTATAGAGAAAAATCTTTGCTATGGGCTTGCCAGTTTCTAGGGTCACGTCCTACAGTCAACATGTGCTCTGATACCATCTTGTAGCGACCCGACCCGAATGGATCAAGTCTCTGTGCTTAAGTGTCATCCCTGGATCGGTATGCTGACACACACAGTACTCGAGGATTTATAACAGAGGTAAATCACATGTAAAAGTAAAGTAAATACTATTACCTCAATCCAAAATAGCGGAAGTAACAAGGTTGTGGATTCCCATCAACACTAATGGCAAAGTTGAGTGTAGAAATCGTAACCCTAACGTATCACTTACTCATCGTAAGATAATCCTGCAGCATGAGACGTTACAGCCACAAAGGGTCAATACATTGAACGTACTGCAAATTCACACCATAGAGAGAAATGATGAACAAAGGCTATCACTACATGCATATTTGGCTGGTGGAAAAGCTCTAGGTTATAATGTTTTCGCGAAAAGCCAATTTTTCCCTACTGCAAAGGAATAAATTTTATTTAACTATCATGGTGGTTGTTGAACATTGAGAATGGTTGACAACATCCTCAATCCCGATTAAGTAACATCATTAAACCCAACAAACTTAATTTAAAGTAACATGATGATATTCACATGATAATCCAAGTACTAGATACTCAAGATGTCCATAACCGGGGACACGGCTAACCATGATTAGTTTATACACTCTGCAGAGGTTTGCGCACTTTTCCCCACAAGACTCGATCTCCTCCATTGGGATTCTCGCACTACATGTTGTTTGAGAAACGGATGACCGAGACATAGTATTTCAGAAGCGCTAGCACCTTACGATCGGGTAGACCGTTACACCTACTTTCCCCTACATCTGCTAGTCTACCACTGTAAGAGTTCACACAACTTAGTCAACTATGCTAGAGCCCATAGTAGCTTGTGGCTGCACACGGAAGTTTCTAGTATGAATAATCTCATGATCCCTTTGAGCCTGGGTGGCGGTCCATAAAATAACAGGCAATCCTGGAATACCCAGGTGCCTAGACAGGCAATCGCTGGAATACCCAGGTGCCTCAATCCACCCAAATGTGTGTTAAAGTTGCCACCTTAAGTAAACCATTAATTAACAATCTCACATCTGTCATGAAATACTCTTAAACCCAATCCACGTCTACGAGCATAGCATAGCATTATAAGCATAACGTAATAGTAAGTTAGTAACTCCCAAGGTTTGAATGTAGGGCAATAGGGTCCTACCTCATCAACTACTACCCAATACCCACATGTTATCAATCCTACTCATGCAATGTTTGAGGGTGAAACTAATGCATAAAAACTGGGTATGAAAGGAGATATGATCAAAGTGTGAACTTGCCTGCAATGTTGATGAAGATGATTCGCACTCAAAACTCTTGATAGATCTACTCGTCACACTCCGGTCAATCTATCGTAGGCAAGCAATAGTAACCACACATAAGCAATCACTCAAAAGATCAGAAAGATCGAAGGAAACGATTCGAAAAACATTAAAACCAAGCAAATAACTCTTGCAATATAAACAATTTCTAACATTACCAAAATTATGTGAATTTGGCCTTATTAAAAAGTTTAGGTCAAGAGCTTCGATTTGCAAAAAGAATCAACTCAAATGGAGCTACGAAACTCAAGTTATGATCAAATGAAGTTTGAATCTAAATCTGTTCTAATTCAAATTTTAAAATTTTCAAAAACCTGTTTGAGTTGGATTACTGGATAGAGGAGATCATAACGAAGACGTGAGCGTTGGTTTCGTTGAATTTGGACTAATGAGTAAAAAGTAGTGATTGTTTTGAGATCAGGGGCTAAACTATAAATAAAACATCTACAAAGAAGTCCCTGTCTAGAACTAGCAGAAAAAGAAAAAAACTTAAAAAGTGAACGTTCGTTTTCTACACCTAACCAACGAACGTTCTCTAAATAGATCCATCTAAAAGGAAATCGGTTTTATAAAAAAACGATCTAAGTTTTTTTTAAGAACCGAACTAAACCGAGAATAAACCGGGGTGGTTACCGGTTCGGGGCGGTTTTCCATCGAAAACCGCCGTCAGCAGTTAGCGAGTCCGGCGATGTCGGCGGCGGTTCCGGCGACGGGGCGAGACGCGGGTAGCGGCGCAGGCAAGCAGCGAGGGGAGGCGGCGAGCGGCGGATGCGACAAAGGGCGGCGCGGGCAGCGGCGCGATGCGACGGCGACGAGGCGAAGCGCGGAGCAGCAGCAGCGGGCGACGGTGGCGCAACGCGGCGAGGAGGCGAGCGGCGACGCGAGTAGAGAGGGGGCGGGGGCCGGGGCGGCGGCTTTATGAGGAGAGGCGAGGAGGTGGCGTAGGGAAGGGGCAGGAGGAGGCGGCGGAGTCCGGCCGGACTCCGGCTGGCGGCGGTGATGCTCGGGACTCCGTCCCGAGCTTGGGGGCGGTGCAGCGCGGCTGGGCTGCCGCCTGGCCCGGTTGGCTGGGCCGGCCCAGTCAGAGGAGTTTAAAAAAAACATTTCCAAACAAATAAAAATAATAAAAGCAAAATAAATAAAAATATAATATAGGCATATAATATATTAAAATTTTCAGAAAAAGATTTTCTAAGACATGAACATTTTTCTAGAGTCAAATAAAATTCATAGAAATTCAGATAAAACAAAGAGTGCTACTGGTCTATTAAAATCCAACAAAAATCATTTTAAAAATACCAAAATGATTTCAAATTAATTTTTCTCCAATTTTCTAATGTAGGGAATCATGTTACCCTATTTTCCATTTATTTTATTTTTGGAGAAAATAATTTGAATAAAACTCAAACAATTCCAAATTGAAAATAATTTCAAAAGGATTTTAAATTTTGATCCTTTTAAACTCCCAACTCATATTTCATATAATTTGAAGAAGTTATTTTATCTTCTCTCATGAAAATCATTGAGTTGCTTGAAGTTTTTGAAGTAAAAATATTTCCAAATGAAATTCAAATCTTTTCAAAACCCTTTTCATTTATTTTAAATGGAAGAAGTCATATCATCTTCACTCAAGGGTTTTGTATTTGAAAGAATTTGAATCCATGGAGATCAGAAAGCAAATATGAAAGTTTGGGAAAGTCCTTTTATTCCCTCTCATTTAACTTTCAAAAAGTTTCGAATTCACTCACTTTCAGACAATCAATCAAACAATCCATCAAATCTATCTATTTATTATAACATTCCAAAATTTAGAATTTTAGGATGGTACAAAAATAGAGGGCGTGCACCTGTAAAGGGTCATGAGAATGCGTATCACATTTGAGACGTGTGTTATTCTTTGATCTCCTGTTGCAACGGGTATGTTTGCTAGTAGAAATAGAAACAAATAATTTTGTTTGCAATAGAAGGGGAAAAAAAGCTTTTGTATAGACAGGGTAAAGCAAAAGGGAAAAGAAAAACATTATATCTGTTAAATTAGGCACTCCCATTGATTATTACTCCGACTTCCCGAGCACGCGTTACATGGCTGCCGAGCAGCGCTTGTGCAGTTCCAACAAAAGCCACCGCAACATGCGGACGTGCACCCAAAGGAAGGCGCACATGGAGGTCGGCAGGCCGCATTGCACACACCTGCACTCCATGGCCGCAACGGGGCTCCGCCCCAAGCCATCTTTACCCATCCTGCCGTCCTGCGCAGCCCCACGGAGAAGCTAAACGGCAAAGGAAAAAAAGTAACACCCCTGCCACTCCTGCTAATAAGTGAAGAGAGAAGAGAGAAGAGAAGCGTAATGAGGGGGGGCACATCACGTGACCGGAACGTTGCCCACTCTTTCCCCTGCCGGAAAGCTCCGCGACGGGCCCGAGTCACGTGCCGAGCCACCCACCATTCCCGGCTCTCGCACCCGTCTTTCTTTTTCTCGCCATTAAAAAGCTTGACCTACCGGTGAGAAATAAAGTCCGTGGAGTAGCAGGGCAGTAACCACGGAGAAAAGCTGCAGCACCCCAATGTGCCAAGACACTGGCTGGTGCTAACGAGAACGAACAGACCGAACGCGCAGGCTCTAACTACTGTAGCTAGTGGCACTCGAGCTTCTTGCATGACCGGCAGTAACATCGCTCAGATTTTGCCATGGAAAAAGCAGCCAGTTTGATGTTTTTTGTAGGAGGCAGAGACGAATCCTGACACTCGAAGAATAATCCGTGAAACTCTGGTAGATTTTGGCCGTTCGTTCGATTAACAAATTTAGCGTTATTTACGAAGTTCTTGAGAAATTATACCACAATTCAGCGTTGGATTGGCCACGATGGCAATTGTACCAACAGAACTTGATATTCATCACTCGTAGTAGAACTTGGAAGGGAGGTAGGTACCAACAAATTAATTAACAAAAAGATGCAAAATATATGAAGAGAAAAAAAGGCGAAAAGTGAAGAAAAGGAGGCCTGAGAATTTTGCAAAGGGATCTAGCTAGCTAGCTAGGCTGCGCGGGCGCGCGATGATGCACGGCTAACTAGCTAGGAGTACATCCGTACGGCCGGCTCAAGCGATCAACATATGCCGTAGTCATGGAACATGAGCTCCGGCTTCACGGTCACCCCGGGGCCGGGGCCGGCCGCCGCCGCTGCCGCGTCCAGACGGTGGCTGCCGCGGATGAGAACGAGCTCCTTCTGGCGGCGCAGCTCCATCACCTTGCGGTGAGAGTTGGAGTGCTGCGTCAGCAGGAACGTGGGGCTTGCCGCCGGCCGGTACTCCGGCACCAGCCGTCCTGACTTGAACCGCACGCCGCACGCGTTGCACAGCGTCTTGGGCCCCAGCGGCCCCGTTCGCCACTGCGGCGTCTTCTCCGAGGCGCAGTGCGTGCAGCGCCGCACGCCGCCCTCCACCAGGCCCACCTCGCCGCCGGCGACGGGTCCCTGCTTCTTGCCGCGACTGCCGCAGTTGGAGCCGCTAGGTCGTGCCGTCGTCGAGGACGGGAAGTCGGACGAGGAACACGAGGACGAGGGCGATGGCTGCGAAGGCGGGTGCGGCATGAGGGAGTGCCATGCGGCGGCGGCCGCGGCGCTCGCGCGCGACCGCTTGCTTCGCGCTCCGCGGCCTGGCTCCGCTGTGACGCAGCTGTTGTTCGCCGCGTTAGCCGCCGCCATTGCCGCATGCGCGGTCGATGAGTAATTCGGCATGTCCGAGTAGGAGTCGTCCACGAACTTGGATAGCCATTCGAGCTCCGCGGCTTCCTCGCTCTGAAACGCACACGTACATACACATTCAGGTAAGGTCAGCAGTTCGATGATCACGAGTACGTGTCAGAATGCACACGATTTAACGATCATGCACAATTTCATCTGCAAGGGCTACGCGTTCGTCAATTATGCGGTGCTTACGGGTATGTAGAACTCGTCGGCGAAGGAGAGCATGGACGTCTGGTGATCCGACGACGTGGCGGAAGGGGTGGTGGCCGACAGCTCGCCCACGCCGGCGCCGAGGTGGTGATGGTGGTGGAGTCCGTTGTCCGGCGCGGCGGGGAAGAAGTCGTGGGCGCCCGCGGTGGGGAAGTCGAGAAGCTCATCCACGCGCATGCTGGCGTCGCGCATGGGCTGCATCCCGTAGAAATGGTGAGCGGCCGCGGAGTAGCCGCCGGCCTGGTGGCCCATGGGCACGGCGTGGACGTTGGAGGCGTTGTGGTAGGAGCCCATTCCCATGCCGAGCTCCACGCCCATGGCCATTTCCCACTCGGACGCCATTCCAGCCCCCGGGAGAGCAGCAAGCTTGTGTGCCGCGTACTTAAAGAGCACTGGCACTGGCCGTTCCAGTACGAGCTAAGCTAGCAGTGAGGAGTGTGAGTGTGCGAGAAGGTTTATAAAGTGGTGCGAACGAGGGAGGAGGCGAGCTGGGCGGAGAAGAAATAGTGCGCGCTGGGCTTTGAAGGGCGAGCTCCAATCAGTCGCTAGTAGCAGGAAGGGCAGTTGCGAGATAATTTAATGGAGAGAAGGACGGAGGGGAGAGAGAGAGAGAGAGTTGAAGGTGGTGCGATTAGGGGGGGTAGAGGATTAGCGTGCGGAGGGGAACGGAAGCTGGCCTGCTACAGGGTACCCCAGCACAGGGGCAGGCCTCCAACGTGCCCACCCATCTTCTCTCTCTGTGCACGCTCATGTGCGCGCCAGACCACATGCGTCTCTCTCTCTTTTATCACAGCTCCATTCTCGGCCTAGCAACGCTTTAAGAGCATCTACAAAAACCAGCGGGGGCGAAACGTAAATGACAAAGATCTGAGGGTGCAAAAGGCTAATTATTCCCTCATATAGGCACTTCAAATGAAATTTTCTAGCCCCCCCTCGCCTCAACATAGCTCCGTTGTTGAGAAAGTGCTCTTCTACCTCGGAGCTTAAATGAGCTCGAGATGAACATTAAATTCCAAAAAAAAACAAATTCTGAAGGATTTGAATTTTGTGTGTATCAAACTTTAGCGAATGGTTTGAGTGCTTGTAGATTTCACCATGGAATGACATCCGTTGAAGCCGTGGAAAAACAACAAAATCAACACTCTGAAATATTTTTGAAATTAGCACTTTAGGAGCATTTATTATTTTGTTTTTTTCTATTACTTTCACAAATGTCTTCTCATGATAAAAATTTACGAACACCCAGAATATTTGTCAGTGTTTGCCACGAAAATAAAATAGTTTCCTTATGTATATATTTTTAGAATTTACTGTTCACTCAAGCTCATTTGAGCTCGAGCTGAGAAACATCACGTCCCCACCGCTGTGCTTTTCATTTTGGTAAGGAAAGGAGGGGAATCAGCCGTGCATGGGATGTGAGTTTCTGAGCCGGAGCTTAATTGAACTTGGATGAACAGTAAAATTCAAAAAAAATTGAACTTTTTTTGGGTACAAACATTGAGAAAATTTGTGCGTGCTCACAAAATTTCATCTTGAAATAACATTTTTGAAAGTCGTGGAAAAAAGCAAAATTGATGCTCCAAAAATTTTATTTTTCAAAAGCATTTTGGATTGCTGATTTCTTTTTTGCCACAACTTCAAAGATATCTTTTCAACATGAAATATTGTGAGCGTGTAAAACTTTTGTCAATGTTTGCACAAAAGAAACCAAATATTTTTTGAATTTTTTCTTTCTCTGAGTTTTACTGTTCATCCCGTTGAGCTCGGGAGCTTTGCCGTGCATGTTACTACTACTACTTTAACCCTAACGCATTGAGAGCGAGTGCATGAGCACACGACGCGCCACGTGACCCCGTGAGCTGTAGCCTGCGGCGAGTGTCGCCCCAGCCCCACTCGCCATAGACGGACGGGCGAAGTGGACGACGCGCAAGGGAATGGAAGGGAAGCATCATGCAACGCATCATCTCTCCTGCCTGACGCGAAATGAATGCTGCCTCGCGCGGGGCATTTCGTACCGCTAGCCAGGCGGGAAGGTCTGACACCCAGAATGGCCACCCCGGTCAAAAATAATTCCATTCCGGGGAGGTCTCCAAGCGTTTCCTTCTTTGATCGCCGTCCCGCCCCAGAGCCTTGTCGCTGGTGCTCGTTTCCCTGCCGGTCTCGGCATGCAATAAAAGCCCCTGTGGCACGCAGCAACGCTTGCCCGCTTCACGCATTTGCTCTTCGCTGCTGCTGCTAACCAAACTACCCAGTCTGTAAAGTTCCGGTTCATCGGGGAGGCCGACTCCGGCGAGGACGTGCGGGCTCAGACGGCCAGCCGGGCCCGAGGAATCTTTCTTTATATAGGCCGGAGGCCAATTACTCTTCCTTGCCCGGCCCGGGTGGCAAGCAAGCGGCTAGCTGCTGGACGCCGGCCGGCGGGCGTGGTGCGTGTTCGGTTATGTGCGAGTGACTGCGCGGCATGCATGATTTTTTTTTTTGAGACAAACGCGGCATGCATGAAATGATGCATGTGCCATGATGCATGCCGGAGTAGCAACGTAAAGGGGCTTCCCCGACCCATCACGCCTTTGCTTGGGTTCCATAAGTGCGTGCATGTACTCTACTGGGAGCCCATAATTTCGCCATCCTAGTTAGTAATAGCATGCACTGCCTCCATCTACGCACCCAATCCTCGTAGTAACGTTGTACCGGTACGTACGTATCGCATCGTATCGTCCACAGTAAGCTAGCAAAGTTCTTTCCTGCTACGGAGAGTATGAGTTGGACAAAAATGTTGGCTTAATTCCAGTCAAGTATCGGTGTTTCTCTGGCCTTGCAACGCACGTACGTACGTATCACATGTATGTAGTGCTTAACTTAAGCGCGCCAAGACAGAGATCAGGAGCACGTACGTACGCATGTATATATATATACGCGGGTACGGTGAAGTTTGTGGAACAAGCTGTGTTTACTTGCGAGTAAATTGGAAGGAGGAAGAGAAAGGGAAAAGGCCCATTTGGAAGTAGGGCATGCTAGGCCCGACAGCGGACATGTTACACATGGTGCGCCTGACACACGGAATATTGATACGTGAACTAATCATGCCAAGCTGTCGTTTTACGCGTCCTCCCTCACGTAAACCTTTAGGTCACAGCAGTAACTGGTCGGCTTTAATCAGGAGAGCTGCAGTAATGGGACTAGTAGCACTACCACGCAGCTAGCTCTAGAACTCGCTTTACTCAGCTAGTCTTTCTTGTAAGTATACAGAGTAACTTGGTTTCAGTTCAGAACTACTCCCTCCGTTTCTAAATACTTGTCTTTCTAGGCATTTCAACAAGTGACTACATACGAAGCAAAATAGGTGAATCTACACTCTAAAATATGTCTACATACATCCGTATGTAGTAGTCATTTGAAATGTCTAGAAAGACAAATATTTAGGAACGGAGGGAGTACGTGCCATGGGAGAATTGAACTTTGGTTTTCTCTAAGATCGAGGTGATCGATGCAAGATAGTACTCCTGCCCACATGTGTGCCTGCTAATAACGTAACATTCGATTCTTGGGGGCCGGACGGTTAATATTTAGAAGTGATTTAGATAGATATTTATGCAAGTCAAACTTGCATTAGCTGTACTGTGCACTTGTGCGTGGGCGAGATATATATATACGCCGAGAAGAACGAAATGGTGCGTGGCCGCGCGCACTACGTGCGATCGCACCGGAATCACATGCTAAAAGCGACGAGGCGCATAAAATATGCAAATTAATTCGTACAAGAATTATGCATTAGTCCGGTCGCGTCACATGAAGCTAGCAAGCTTGAAGTGAGCTGTCTCCGCTTGACCACAGCTAGCTTAACTGGCACTCTAGGGTCTGGTCAAAAGGGAGCTAGTCCAGTTTAGCTAAAGCCTAAAGCGTCCTACTACATGTACCATGATGCACATGAGCCCTTCATGATCTTGCTACTCCAGAAATGTTTACACTAACGGGCACTTAACCATCTACACTGACGGGTTTGGTGGTCGTTACCGGGTTAGCGTTTTTGTTAACGTTTTCATTAAACCCGCGTGAAAGTCGAGAAACTTACTATGACCATATGTCCGTTCACGATTGGGGCGGCATTAACCACAACACCAGCAAGCTCCTTCCGTTCGCGCGCTATTTAAAAGAGACAAGACGTCGGGCAATAATCGCTCCGTCGCCCCTCATCCCCTTCTTTCATCAATTTCTCAACCCTTTTGATGGCATCCGACGAGCAGGAATAGCAGTTCTCCGGCATAAAAGAAGGTTGGGTGGCCTGCCGAGCCCGCCAGATACGAGCGAGGCAACTCGCTGGTCCACCTCCCTCGCCTAATCCAACGGAGCAAGTTGCCGCTCCAAGCTGGTGCGTGATTCAGCAACTCGCCGCTTCAGGACAGCTAGTGGGAGGAGTGTCGAGTTCCTCCAGGCCGGCACGGGGGAGCATGATGACACGAGCATCGCTGCCATCGCCGTGTCTATCGTGCCTCCCATGCCTGCGACCGTGCCATCCACCGTCAACACGCGTGTAACCACGCCCTGGAGGCAGAGAAAGAAGCCGGTTGTGCGGACATCGATGAGGTGGCAGACCGCACGTCCACGCCCGTCGCCATCATCGAGGAGTAGTAGAACACGCGAGGCCGCCGCCGCTTGGGTCCCATGAACGTCACCGCCGAGGCGACGCCGGCGTACACAACCGATGTCTTGCCCGGTCGTAGGCCACCGTCGTCCCCCTACCCAAAAACCAACTCCGACCCGTACAGCATAGGGACCCTTCCCCTTCGCTTGAAGCACCAGCCGACGGTACACTCTGATGAGCGGTGGGGAAGCGAGCCACCCTTGGCGTTGAAGCGTATACCTCCAGGGCTCGCGGTTGCCGGACATGAGGACGACAATGGAGAACCGCCGCGACCGACAGTAGACTAGTGAAGGTTATCCATGTCGTCGGAATGGATATCTACCGACGCCAGCCGTAGACTAATTTTATCTTAGTCCGGTATCGTTTTCATCCTGTTTGTTAAAAAAAATGTTTAAAATGTATGCGGGCATCGTTGTATTATGGTTTCCCCTCGTCTTCACGGGCTGGTCCTTTTGTTCATGGATGGATGCGTGAGAAAATTTACGAATCGCCGTTGAGGATGCCCTTAATTCTCATCAAGAGCCGGTCACACCAAGAACAAAAAACACAAAACCGGATAAGAAACTAGCTACACCGGGCTGGATCCGGTTTGGCTGCTCCCTTCCCATGCTTCCATCCGTGCTCCCACCTCATCCTACGGCTGTTTTTTTTTCTTTTTCCTTTCTAATCTAATCATCTTTCCCCCTGATTTTAAGAAGATGGGGCCAGACTTCATTTTGTTTCAATCAAATCAAGCCACGTAGACGAAAGTACGGATGGGCGCACATTTAGGGAGCAGGCAAGTCTCCACCGGGCTAGGCAGCCAATCGCCCTCTCGTCCCAAAATTGCGCAGCGTCTACTCAATCACCTCGTCGTCCTCTTTCCTCCCGCAGTAATCAATCATGAGGCGAGGCGGGTGATGCGAGAGGCTGTCCGCAGAGAATTGTCAAACACGAGCGGGGGCCACGCGTGCATGCAGTTCGGTGCATCGTTTGGATGGTGGGTGGGGTACTACGGGAGTACGGGTTGCGGCGGTAGTTACCGCAGGTAAAGGAACGCCCGGGTTGACGTCAGGGTAACGTGGAGTGTCGGCGCTGACGGCCGGGGACCTCTCCCGCGTCTCGCTCCGGCGGCTCCACCCTCCTCTCCTTTACTTTCCTCCGCCGTCTCCGTTTTTTAACCGCCCGCCGTTGTCCATTGCCGGTGCCACTGCAGTGCGTGCCCACCTCGTTTTCCCCACCTCCGTTATTCTCTCTTTCTCTCTTCCCTATCCACCGCTCCACCAATGGCAGCGCGTAGCTAGCTATCCACCGCAGCTGGATGAGACATGAGAGAGAGGAGGCCCGGCCGGGGCATGCACGTTATCCACACGCAGACGGTGAAGTGGCGGTAACAGTGTCAGTACTACGAGAGACACATGTGCCCAGCGCCCTAGCTGTTCCCTCTCTTTCACCGCCGGCCAGGGACCGATACGGCACCCCCGCGCGCGCTCCTTGGTAAAAAAGGAACAAAAGGCGAGAAAAGGACGTGCACGTAATGCGAGTGGTGACGGAGGGAGCTCGGTTGATCTTTCGCTGCGTAAGGCCAACTCCACCGCACGACCCTATCCTGTCCGCCCCTGTCTGTTTAGGGTAAAACGAATAAACCGGGCGACTCAGCGCGTGGGAGCAAACGGATTTTTGTTCGTTTTGTGTCCACCTTCGACCCATCCTCGGACCAAGTTTGCGCCGTTTTTAGGGTGAAACGACACCATGCGGACGTGCGGGCCGTCTATGCGTGTCGTTCTCTGGCCCGCCCGTCGGTGGCACAGGACGGGCCTTTTTTTATCCGCCCTCCTCCCTCCCTCCGGCCGCACCCCCCTCCACTCTTCCCCTCGCTGCCGCCGCCGCCGCTGCCATTACAGCCGTGCAGTTCGGACGCGCGCTCGCCCAGGCCCTTCCCCTCGGCGCCGCCGAGCTACCCAACCACGACCACCTGGTTTGCGCACCCGCCGGCCGGATTTAGGGCGGATCCGGTCGGTCTTGAGCTCGCCCGGCTGTGGGAGGCCGGGCCGCGCCACGGACTGGCCAGGCACCTCGCCGGAAGGCCCTGGCAGGGCCGCAATGCCACATGCAGGCAGTGGCTCCTCCTCTAGCCGCTCGGATCTGCATCGTCGGTGGTCCATCGGCAGATAGACGAATGGCGGTCGGCCGGGCTCGGTGCTTGCCCAAAAGCTCGTCGGCGCACCGTTGCCACTCATTAAGTGCGACCACTGCTCAAAAATGGTCGTGCGCCGCGTGTCTACAACGCCGCAACATCCCGGATGGGTGTTCATCAAATGCTTAAACAATGGGGTATGTGGTCTTTTTAGCTTTGGTTTGTGCTCTAGATTTGACTACTTGTACTAACTTCAAATTTTATTGTGTAGCATGGATGCAAGTTTTGGTATTGGGAAGAAGAGTACATCGATATATTGATAGAGCGAAATTTAGTACATGTTCGTGCACTTTTAGCTAGCATAGAGGTTGTAGATGAGATAAGTGCACTTGTTGCTAGATTAGAGGCTAGACACGAGACTAGGTGTGAGAAAGCAACGTCGACTTCTGGCTTGAAGAAGAAAGGAGGATGCCAGATCGACCCTCCTCCATAGATCAACAATGAGTGCATCGAGAAGGCCCTAACCCAACTCAAGGGAGCAGTTATGGAAGTTGGGTATCTTCTAAAATGTATTTTTGTGGTTCTTATTTTCTTTGGTCTTGCTTTTCTAGTCAAAATGTGATGATGTATTTTTCATGTATCGAAAATGAATGATGAAAAAAAAAGTTAAGAACTTGCAAAGAAAACTGTACACGGACAGGATGCGGTTAGGATGCGTCCGCGCGCTGGACGCACGGTCACCACATCCCAGAACACGCCCGGACATAACTCCATCGCTCTACCCAAACAGACAGAATCCGGACAAAACGGACGTCCGTTTGGAGTCGCACGGTGAAGTTGGCCTAATGATCGTGCTCGACATGCGGGGCGGCGGCTAGCCGCAAACGGTGAAAAATTCCTCCTCCTCTCTTCCACGTAGTACGTACTCTCTTCATTTCTTTTTAGTCCGTATATAAAGGTTGGTCAAAGTCAAGCTCCGTAGAGTTTGACTAACTTTATATTAAAAAATATAAACATTTACAATATGAAATCAGTATTATCAAATGCACCATGAAATGTATGTTTATACTATATAGTTTTAGTATTGTAGATGTTCATATTTTTTTATATAAATTTGGCCAAACTTTGTACAGTTTGACTTTGACCAAATCTTATCAGTTTGTCTAATTCACATGTAGATGTTTTTTAAGGATGTCACATCTAACCTCCCACAAATATATAATGCATCAACAAGAAATAAAAAACTAGAACAAAAAAATAGACCACAAACAGAGTGAAAATCAGATTAGATGTGACATAACTATGTCACATGTAGATGTGTCCTAGACAGACCTAAGTCTTATATGCGGAGTAAAAAGAAACGGAGAGAGTACGTAAAACGCGCCCCGTCCTCTCCCTCTCAGCTCGAGAAAAAGCCGGCGCCACCGTAGTCATGTCCCCTACGCGCGACGTGGACGTCCACCTCCTCGCCTGCCGTCACCTCTCCGTTCCGTACGTCCTTGATCTTGTGCGCGCTAGTAGCTAATTAATCTCCCTGGCAGAGCTTCAGCCGCATGTATATTGCATGCACGTACGCACGCACGCACGCACGTACATCCTTATTAGCGCATCAACATCGCCCCAAAAGTTCTGGATCGATCAATCAGCGGATTAGGGGCATCCAAGGGGAATAATTAGGCATTGTCATTTAGCGAGATCAACAGTTGCGTTGTCGTAAGCTGTGTTTGTACTAGCTAATGAAACGATCGGCCTCAATTTCAAGTGGCGACGGGCGAGGAGAGCCGCCGGGCCTCGACACTTATGGCACGGGTGACATGTCGGATATCTTCTCCTCGACTAGGCTGTACGTATCAAAGGACCACCGTGATGGTTACCAATAATGATGATGGCCGGACCGAGTTGATCGATCCTGTCAAGACTAATAGCTCTGCAAATTTCCAAAAGCATTTCCTACTATTTTCTCGACCGTCATGATGAGAGCGCTCGCGCGCGCGCGAGAGAGATATACACGGGAAAACCAACAAGAACTTCCTCCAATGATCGGCCAATACCCAGGGACCAGAGCATGAAATCATATGTGCAAGAGGAGACGGTGTGTGCATGGCGGGCGACGGGACGGTTGCCATTTCGCGACCACGTGAAGGACCACCGGTGCGCAGGGGGACTATTCTGTCGCGTCAATTCGTCATGGACGTGGAAATGTACGAGATGGTTTGCTAGCTGTGCACCCCGACCCCGACCCCGGCCCGCTCACTTGTGTCCGTCCGGCCGGAGGACCACCGTACGTACGTAGCGGCCGGCCTCTTGCGTGCACCCTGGCCCTGCACCCACCACCCACACTGTGTGCCAACAACTGCACACATAATGTCACAAGCGAGCTGACAGGCAGGGCCGCGGCTGGTGGGCTCCGATGCCGTTAACCTTGCTAGCTGCTTTTGGCTCCACATTGTACCGGCCGTGCCGTGCGTGGTGGTATTCTATTGCCCTCATCTCATCTCATATCTCGGGACCAATTACTGGATAATGTTCCATGCTTGCCAGCGAAATGTCTGACAGTGGCCAGTGCTAATGTAGTGAGGCGATGCCAGTAAATTACCACCAATAATGCATGGCATAGTGTTGCCAAGAGGCAATGCCCCGGAGTTGGTCACCACTTGCGATGCATCAACAGTTGGCCCGTCGGTCCGATGCCAACGCCATGCACGCACGCCCGCACGGGCAGGCGCAGCGCCGGCCGCTCCTCCACTCCATGCGCCGACGCGATATGCGTGCGCGTGTGAGCGCGCACGGGAACAGCTAGGCGGTGGGACTTCTTTTTGGTGCGGGCGGGCAAGAGGCCGCGAGTAGAGCCAGCAGTTGGGCATCGAATCACGTGAGGGCGACGAGTATCCCGAGGCTGCTGTTGGCGTTGGGTGGGCGTACGTACTACTACGTGGGGTCGCCGGAATCCGCGCGGCACGTGCCTACTCGTGCTCCCGCAGCTCTCCGCCTCCGCCCACGTGAGCGAGGTGGCTCTCCCCCGCCTCGTCGTACCCGCACCCGATCGCCGCGCCCGACGGATTAGTTAACTGATCCCGGCGACGACCCGAGCGCCCCCCTCCCGAAGCAGCGCCAGCCTAGTTCGCCTGACACGGCGTCGCGTGAGGCGGGCGCCCTGCTGTGTCGGCTGGAAACTTCGGAGGCGCGCGTCCCGTCGCGCGAGAAGGTGCACTGCATGGTGGTGTTGGGTTGGTTGGGGCAGTGGAGTGGTGGAGGACGACGACGGCGATGATGATGATGATGGGGAAGGGTGGGAGAAAGAAAGGGGGCGCGTCTCTTTCGGGGCTCTGACACCCGCCTGCTGCGCATCACGTGGCGGTTGCTTTCGCAGGGCCCCTGCCGTACCCCATGCCACGTGTCGGGCCATACCCCCGCCCTGCCGACGCCAGGCGCGTCATCACTCCCGCCACCCACTAACTAAGCGCAATCTGTTCCGCTAGGTGCAGGAGCAGCTAGAGAGACCTCTGTTACTAGTACTACGACTACTGCAAATTTTACGAGGTGGTAGTGACACTGTGTACGTTGGCCTCTGATCCACACTGGCCCATCCGGCAAGGAAGGCCACCACAACAAGCTGTGAGAGAACATCCATTCGTTCACACAGATCGCAGTTCACCGCTGGCTAGTACCGGCGCGTTCCGATCACTGTAGTAGATGAGATATTTGCGTGGGCGTGGGCGTGTAGCAGTCGGGCTTGAATGATTCTTGGACGGGAAACCGCTAGCCTAGCCTGTGGACCTAATTAATTACTCGCTACAGGGCAGCGGCGTCGGAGCGGGGGGCTATCTACTCTACTCTCTCACGCGGACCACGCCGTCACGTGGGCAGCACCCCGCCGAGACAGCCTCCAGTGGACGGACGGAACGGGACGGCGAGCCTGGTCCTCGTTTCTGCCCTGTTTCACCATACCTTTTGTGCGCGCCCTACTTCGCGCCCTACCTACGATCACAGCTCATCTTTGCTATCAGTAATTTATCCCTTTCTCGGTTGTCCACGTGTAGCTAGCCTCTGTGTGAAAATCGAAGGGTAAACTTGGATATATACTACGCATACGCGTTCGTTTTGCTCAAGGTAATTCGTGTGTCAGTGTGAAGCGAGAAAGAGTTTTGGCTTTAAATGTGGGCGGTAGCTTTCAAGGTGGCTGGATGCATTCAATGGATCTTTCATCGTGTTTCCTTTAGGCTGGCTGAGTTGTGTGCTGCGCTTGTGCTCGTAGGCCCGAGCCCATGCTTCTTCTTTTCAGCGGCACCTATTTCTTCCTCTCCTTTTTCTTGCCATGTTCATCCATCCTTTTAAAAGACTTCCAACTACTGCAATAAGTTCAAATGTCTCCAAATGAATTGTCCAAACCAACAAGATAGAGTAAATGGAGGCTGTGAAAGAAAAAAAAACATGGCCACACATGTCCGGTTTGATTAGTTACCACTTTCCGAGAACCAGATGCTAGTAATGCTAGGCCGGCCGCAATGGTTGCACAACTGCTTTGCTTTGCATGGAAAAGCTGCCAGAGTGAGCTTTTCGTTGGGCGAACCTAGCTTTAATGCAAGGGTTTATCGTGTAGGTAAAGGGAAATTAATTAATTTTGGCGCGCAAGTACTCCACCGTGACACACACACACACGCACACACACATACACTACTGCACCTGCACATGCATGATCGTGAGAGTAGAATTGCTTGTATCACGCGTCATGACTTTTCCCTGCCTGCGTTCCCAGCTAGAAACCGGTACCTCTTTTGGTGCCCGCATTGGTTTGCTGCACACTATTAAGGTGGTGTGGCCTACTCCAGTTAAGAGGCTGAATTAAGGGCTCACGCATAAGCTCAATCCTGTTTGCTTATCGATGCCTATGTACTTTCTGAATAAGTGAATAGTAGGTTGCTTTAGTGAAATGACAATACGGACACATATGGATGATTTGTAGTGTTCATACATTTATGCAAGTTGTTTTGATCCCTGGATTTCTTAGTGCTCGGCCGGGGTTGGAATCAGAAAGACAGGGTGTACCGGGTGAAAAATGTTTTCTAAATAATTTTCGGACATTACCCCCTCCTTCCTCTCCTCTTCCTCCCAGGTGCTGGGTGCAGTTTAGCAGGCATGGCTTACGTGTGCTCTACTGCACTTCATAGTCGGCCTTGGGTATCGCCAGCCACGCAGAAAGGACCCAGTCAAGTAAGGCACATCGACCGTGACTTCCCCACTCGCGGTGACGGCCACATGGGCCTATGACACGGCGACTGTTAAGCAGTCTGAGCTGGCATCCGGTCCTCTACCACATTGTCCATGGTGGCAGCGGCGGATGTTGCGTGTGGCCATCTCTGTTGGCGGATGGCGGACGCGTGGAGGTTGGGATCATGACATCGTGCGAACGGGTTGCGCACCATGGTAACTTAGCTAGTTGTGTGTGGCAGGTCAGCGGGGCGCGTGATGTTGTGGTGGCATGGCGACTCTACACAATAAAAATCTACTCCCTCCGTTTCTAAATACTTGTCATTCTAGGCATTTCAACAAGTGACTACATACGGAGCAAAATGAGTGAATCTACACTCTAAAATATGTCTACATACATCCGTATGTAGTAGTCATTTGAAATGTCTAGAAAGACAAGTATTTAGGAACGGAGGGAGTAGTGCTCATCGGTGGCTGGCCGCATTCGGCGACCGTCAACGAACTTTTGGCGTCTCCTCCGTGACGGCGTTCCAGCTAAGGGGCCTCTCCCCCTGATAGTTACTAGCCTGGTGGGCCGGGCTGACAACTCCTATGTTGGTTCTATCCTGGGCCACTTTGAGCGGCCCATGGTGGTGTACATGAAGATTCCGGAAGACTTGGAATACAATCCGAAGATAACATAGCAATGGAGGACTCTACCTCCACCAATGTAGCCGACCTAGTTATGTAACCTAGGACCCCCGATATGTTATATAAGCAGGGGGCGGGCTCACGTTTCAATACAATAAATGCAACTAGGACGTAGATTATTATCTCTTCCATGAGAGCTAAACCTGGGTAAACATTGCCTCCTGTTGCCATTGTGCCAAGTCACCTAGTTAGGATACTCTAACAGAGGATTTGCTGGATTTAACTCCGCACGCTGTGTGGCACTTATCTCTAATCTGGGGGTGCCATTGGCGGGCTTCTCGCTCGGGCCAGCTAAGCATATATATATGGTGTCATCAAGATCTTCGTGATTTATGGACGACTCCTCCCCCTGCCTCAATGGCCTAAGGTGATAGCCTATGGTATGAAGATGTCCCACCCAAACGCTAGTGCTATTTTGGCCTGACGTGGAATATACATCGACATGGCAAACGAAAGGTTTGTCTTCAAGATGATGATTGGAACACCGTGTCATGTCTAGGGTGAAAACTCTTGTTTGGCCTTGACCGACTGAGCTCAGTAGTGTCGAGGTTGCGTGTGAACTTGCTAAAGGCATTGCGTCTTGCTAATTTACTTGCCTTTGGTGGTCGGTCTCATCAACCATGATGAAAATCATTGTCTCGGCTGTCTTCGGTCGGGCGTGAAGAGGGTGGCGTGAGGGTGCCTATTTTTTTCGAAGGCGTTGTTGTGAAAGAAGTTGACTTATACATGGTTCGGCCTATGGTTGCCTTTGTCATGTACTTTGATTAATAATTAATAAAAACAGTTGTGTACATGACAATGATGCAGAAGTGAGTGGTTTAATCTTCTTTTTGGGAGGAAAATATATAGTGCATGACCTGCCAACCTTCAAAATGGTATACCATGTGCCCCACAATTCATAAGGCTATAGATACATCCGCTTTAGATTTAGAGTGTCCCGAGTTATGACGTTTATGATGACTAGTAAATGTGTATGTGGAATGCAAATTGATATTAGCCAATAAATTAATTACATGCACATATTAGGTAGTATGATATTATTTTGCATGTTAATTATGTGAGTAGCGTAGGCATTGATATTTGGTATGTTATTAACTGCACGTCTTGAATGCTCACCGTTAGAGCAGCCTCAGTCATTTGATTGACCTAATTTGATGGCTGAGATTAGTTGGATGTGCATCTTTCGACCTTTTTATATGGGTATAAATATATATATAGATAAATGGATATAGATGTTAGAGCAACTTCAATGGGGTGACCCAAACGGACGCGTGCTTTGTTCGCTTTTCGTCCGTTTGGGTCGGCCAGGCGGACATGCGCGTCCGCATTCTTAAATGGGTCGTGTTGACCGTCTAACGGGAGGCGGACCCAAATATGCCCGCGTAGGAAAAAAAATAGCTCGCAGAAATAAACATAATTAAACATTAATTGGCCTATCAACCGCCGGCCAAAGTCCACTTAAACATAATTAAACATTAATTAAAATATAAAAAGTTTGCGCTTGCACACTGCCCTAGACGTCGTCGGCCTTGCCTTAGCCCTTGACGTCGCCATCGCCCTCGCCGCCGGTGAAGTCGATGAAGATGGGAGCAGGGCCAGCCCACCCGAACGCCTCTTGGTACGCTGCCAGGGCAGCCTCCTCCGGCGTCTACTGGGCGGCGGCATTGCGGCTCGCAGGGCACGCTCCTCCTCCTCCTCTTCCTCAAGCCGCAGCGCCTCCGCGTCACGTCGCAGCAGCTGCTTGTATCGCATCTGTCGGTCGTCGTCAGCCTCCTCCCGGGCGAGCCAGTGCGCCTTCCAGCGCTCAAGGGGGGCCGCCTCCTCCTCTGGCGTCGTGGCGTAGTGGACCAGAGGCGCGCTCACCCACTCACGGTATTGGCCGGTCCACGTGTAGGCCTCCTCCGGCCAAGTGGGTGGAGGCGGGGAGTGCTTCCGTGTCAGCTCTGGATCCGGCTTGGGCTTGAGGACGGGCGGCGGCGGTGGCGGACGCGGGACGAAGAGCGGGGTGTGGACGGAGTCCCCCGCCGCCGACAAGGCAAGGGTTTGCTCCAGCCCATCCCAATGCGCGTGCTCCTCGAGGCGGCTAGCCTCCAGCGCGTGCTGCAGGGCCTCCTCGAGGGCGGCTTGGTACTCCGCCTTCGCCTCCATTTTCTCCGGCTCTAGCCGCGGGGGCGGTGGTGGAAACGACGGCGGGTTGGCGTCCATGCCTAGCCGCCAGTTGGGAGAGTCGGCAGCGTACTCGGGCAAACGCCGCTGCGCCGGCTTGAGCTGTGCCCAGCACCTGCGCACCTCCTCGTCGTGTGCCCGCTGGGTTCGCCGACACCGGGATTCGGTGCGGATCCAGGTGCCAGCGGTGCGACAGCGTAACTTCGAGGTAGGGCAGTGGCTGCATGTACTCCCAGTGCCACCGCGCTTGGTGCACCGGGATGTGTAGACGCTAGCGACCTGGGCGGACACACGCCGGCGGCGGAGGAGGAGGGGGATGAGGAGTATGGGAGGATGAGGCACCGGGGATGCACTTGCCCTTGCCACTGCTGCTGCCGAAGAGGCTCATTGCTTGCTAGGGTTTGGTGGTGTCAACGCGAGGAAGCACAAGGGGGTGGTGGGGGGCCAGATGTGGACGGAAGTGGATGAGGCCGCCGCACGCGTGGTTAAAAAGGACGCTTTCACTGGCTGACTAGTGGGTCCGCTGTCGGTGGTCGTCATAAATTAGATGACGAGCGTAGTTAGGTGGCCTATAAGTGGGGCCGCGGCGGACACCAAGAAGACCCGTGGCGCGTCCGCGCCGACGCATTTCAGGCGCGATTCTGAGCCGGAAATGGGTCGGCGCGGACGCCAGACGGACGCGATTTGGGTTTGTGTCGACGCGTTGGGCCACCACTTTTGTCCGTGCCGACTCAAACGGACGTAGGCGGATAAAATAGGTCGCCTCATTGGACTTGCTCTTAGTGTTGTTTCCTGGGTGTGCAACACTGTAATCTAAGGGAAATAGACTTGCATATACAATTGCACAGTGATGGCATGCTGTTTCTGAACAATGTTGGGTTGGTGGTGCAACATGCAAACACATTGTTGCATACCTATTGTCTTTCTATATATGTTCAAATGTCTTTTGTAACAGACTAACAGCGAACTGTCATGTACGTAACAGGCTCCCATTCGTATAAGTTTCGATAGAAGCTAGCAGTGGACATCATCAATCGAGTTGACATGCATGCTACCTTCACACGCGCGCATAGCTAGCTACAGGTTCACTGGTGCGCGACAATGCTGGTCGAGTGCAAATCAATTAAGGAACTGTTCCTTTGACAGGGAATCGAGATTAGGGCTGATGGTTTGAGAGCAAGCCAGCCATTTGTTGCCATGTGTTTTGTTCACAGTCGTGCAGTTTGCATGACATAGTATGAGTTTTCCTTTTGCGGGTAGACGTAATCTCATATCATTAGCCGTGACAGTCCAACAATATGAGGTGTAGCGAACCAACATATGATTGAATAGTTAGAAGGACAGTGATATCCTTAACCTATTATGGTTCAAGTCCTGGTATTCACGCTATTCCTGAATTTATTTCACTATTTCCGGCTATGCGCGTTCAGTGAGAGGAGATGTCCCGTCTACTATGAGACACCTTTGATGACTTCGTCAACCTTAAGATGATATGCCGGTTCAGTCTTTTAAAGGTGCTCATAGAATGTTAGCCCCGTCTCGATGATGTGTCTAATATCGTCAAAGGGCGTATAGAAGTCTGTCTCCGGTGGATCTCGCGGGATTCAGAGGATGGTTGTCTTTGATGGATCCGCTCGGATCCGGTCTTTGTTCATCTTTGTTCATTGGTGGCCGTTGTTGTTCTGATGCGTTGATCCTATGGGATAGCGTGACGGATGCGTTGGTCCTATGGGACCTTAGCACAATGACTTCCCGACTATATACTACAACAAGTTATGTCTGGCTCCGGCAAGAGAGGGCCGATAACGGGGCACACTTTCGACTCACTTCAGTGTTTGTAGTCATCCCTAGGTGGTCTATAAATCTGAATGTAATTTTTATTATTTTTTAAGTTTATTATACTATCATGATTAAAGATGAATAGATCCACAGTTTCAGAATCATACTCGACGCACGAAGAAAAGGAATGGGCCTGAGGGTGGAGAAACGGACCTTGCATGTTGTGGTCTCCAGCGCCTTCATAACATGGCACATGATGGAAAAAATCAACAGTAGCATGTCCCATACTTTTAGAAGAAAATGTCATGTTGTTAAATAAATATAAGTCTGAACTTTTAGAAAAGAATTGCATGTCTAATAAAATCGTTCATGTAGTCCTACAGAATCCTTTAATTTACCCTACAGAATAAAGAAAAAAAGGTAAAAAATCTTGTAAGAAAAAGGAAACCAACGGTAATAAGAATAAATAAATAAATAAAACTAGGAAGCTACAAAAATGAAAATACAAATAATTTAAAAATCCAGAAAAAACCAAATATAAATGGAAAATTAACAAATTTCACATGTTTTGCTAGAAAATGTATGCATGTTCAAACAAAAGTGTTCATGTATCTATAGATCAAAATTTTTTATTTTGCACAAATGGATAGAGGAAAATCAAAACAAAAAATAACAAACGAAAAACAAAGCAAAAAAAAGAAATAGAGTGAGAAACAGAAAAATAAAGAAGAAGAAACGTAAAAAGGAAATGGAAGAAACGCAAAGAAAACAACCCAGCACGCTGGAGCCTTCCAGGATGGCCCAAGCTGGCTCGTCTATAGGCGAGAGCGTGCTATAGCTCGTCCAATGCGAGTTATAGCGTTTGACATCAATTTGAGCGACATATTTTTAGATAGCTTTTACTGGGCGTTCTTCGCGTCAAAATGCGAAATTACAAGTTAAGGAGTACTCTTTGAAAAGATCAACCCCCAACTCCTTAGGTGCCGTCACTTGTCGTAACCTATTGTTTTCTTAAAAATTTATTTATTAAAAGCATTATATTTTATGAATTGTGCATGCAAATTCCGAATTGTGTTCACTGTTGGATTTCTTACGTTGAGATCTTTGAAACTAGATCTCAAGTTAATAGGTTTTGATAACTTTGTTCACAAGAAAAAAAAGGAAATTGGGAAATAACCAAAAACAAAAAAATAAAATCTGTAAAAAATGAAAACGAAATAAATGTCAACCGGGAAAAATGAATAACAACAAAAATACAAGGGAAAACCGGAGCCCGGAAGCACGGTTGTGATTTTCCACCTTTTTTCCTTTTCAAGAAGCACCCTTTTTTTCTCAAAAACTCACAGAAGCAATTCTTGTCTTGAAGCGCATATTTTTTTCCTTTCCGAGAGCTTCTCGCAGAATAAAAAACATGCTTCCACGAGAAGCAAAATTGTGCTTTTCGTGAAAGCACATATTATTTTTCAAGAAGCACTCGTGAAAGCAAATATGTGCTTCCATGATAAGCAAATATATGCTTTCTCATGGAACTTAATTTTGTTCCTTTTGAAGAAGCACGGATATGCTTCTCACGGAAGCGAATATGTGCTTCCATGAGAAGCAATATGTGCTAAGAAGCACAGTTATTTTTCCATTTCCAATAACCACAGTTGTGCTTCACAAAACAAATTGCTCGAAAACATAGGGAATACCATGATGAAAGTGAAAAGCAAAAAAAAGACTCATCTAAACCCAGAAACACACACAGAAAAATTAGAAGAAGAAAAAAACAAAATCTAGAGGGAGCACCCAACACGTGACGGCGGCTGGACGCACCACTTGGCGCGCTCGCATGCCAAGAAAGTGACACTTGCAGGAGCCTGATACCTCTAAAACGTATTTACAATTTTAAAATTATTGCATGCTATTATAGTTTCAATTTCGATTACTTTTTATAGCAATTTATATTATTATTTTTCCAGACTAACCTATTAATAGTGCCCAGACCCAGTTCTTGTTTAGTGCATGTTTTTGGTTTTATACAAAATCAATATTTACAGAGCTCAAAGTACCGTGGGGATTTTTGACAAAAAAAATCAAGAGAAGAAGAATCCGAAAAGCACCAAAGCGCCATGTACCCCCCCTCCCCCCCCCCCCCCCCGAAACGGCGAGGTAGCACGGCTAGGGGGGGGGGCACATGCATAGGCTAGCCGTCTGGGGCCCCTAGCACCGCCTTATGACCATCTTCGCCAATAAAATCTCATATTTCCCGAGACCTTCAGTACTATTTTTCGTGATTTTTTTGTTGCCGCAGGTTCTGTTCCCGTGGAGATCCAACCTGAAGGCCTATTCGAGGACCCTGCCGGAGGGGGAATCAATCACCGGGGCCACCTTCATCAACCTTGTTGCCTTATGACCATGGGTCCATAGCAGTAGCTAGATGACATCCCCTCTCCCTTGTCATTCAATACAAAGTTCCTGTGAGCTGCCTTACGTGGTCGGGATCCATATGATATAACTAGGCGATTCCCTAGGCATTGCCGCGGGACTATATGCCTTAAATAATATTTTCAATCATTATTAAACTTCATCGCAAAGACGTTGTGTAGAGAAGGTTGCTCGAAATAATGTTCTAAGTGCTGGCGCGTTTATGCATTTGAACAAAATAATTCTCACCAAGTAAGATAAAATCTTGAGTTTACTTATATTTATGTAAAAGGATTAACCAACCAAATATTGTAAATATCTGTGAGAAAATGGTTTTACAGAACTATATTATCCATGATTGTATTACTGTTACACACATCTTCATCCAACAATCTAGAAGCCTGAGACAAAATTCCTAAGGTACGCTCTCCCTAGAGGTTAGTCTTATCTGAATGTCTTTTTGCAAAAAAATTGTATTACTGTTACACACATCTTCATCCAACAATCTAGAAGCCTGAGACAAAATTCCTAAGGTACGCCCTCTCATGCCATCAGCATTCGCAGCCGTTCGATCATTAATTCTGGGCAATTTCGACCGTCTGATTAACTCTGAATCGCACTCAGGCTCGCTTCATTCGCTGCTAACCAGCGCTAGCCTTGCTGGGCCGCTCCTCTGGTAACAATTTTGGGGTTCTGCCATTAAGTTGGGATGGGCTGCTACTCCTTCTTGTGATTAGCCTACCCAATGTCTAAACGAACAAATCCACTCGCCTCCTCCCTGACCTCTCGCCTCTCTGTCTCACGATATGGAACACCGCCCCCTTGCCCAGCCGTCACCATTTGCAAAAAAAAAAGTATTATCAGAATGTCACCAAATGTTGCTGACAGACATATAGCCCCCAAACTACAGAAGGCATAAACTGTGATAGTACTGTTGCAGTCTGAAGTTCTTAACGATGAATGGAAACATCTACTGTAGTGTGAAGTTCTCAATGAAATGCAGTAAAAATTAGGAAAAACAGTGACATTTAATCAATAGTACTCCAAAAGAGCTACATGGAAACATCTGGGAGTTTCCAAAAGTTCTTTCTCTCTCTTTTGTTTTTCTTTCAACAGTTTGTTCCTTTTTTCTATTTTTCTTATCATTTATATTTTCCATTTGTTTTAACATCGTCGATATTATAAAAATAATTTTCCAAATTAATGAACAAATTTAAATTCATGATATTTTTTAAAATTCATGAACATGTTCCAAAATTGCAAGCTTGGATAAATTGACAAATATTCCTAAACAATAATGAGCATTTTTTAAATTAGTAAAGAAACATTAAATTGCAAATGATTATTTAAATCTCTTAACATTTTCCGAAACCCAAACATTTTTTTAAAATTCGTAAATATTCTTGAACATTTGTTAACATTGATGGACAATTTTAAATTCTAAATATTTTTAAAAATTTGTGAACATTTAAAGTTGGGAAACATTTTAAGAAAAATCACAAACATATTCCAAATTCATAATTAATTTTGAAATTCAGGATTTTCTTGATTTGATGAACATTTCTTGAATTTGCAAACTAATTTGAAATTCTAAACATCTTTTACAAATTCAAGAACATTTTCTTTATTTTCAATATTTTTAAATTTAATGAAGTTTTCTAGAATTACGAACATTTTGTAAAACCTTTGAACAATTCCACTAACATTTTTAGAACTAAATAGACTTATAGCCATCTCCCCCCTCCCCCCGCAGAATTAAAATACAAGACAAAAAAGAAACAGACAGGAACAAATTAATTGGAGGGTAACCCCACATTTTTTTAGACAAACTTGCGGAAGCTTTATTAAACCGTCACAATGTTTACAGGGACGAACAAAAGATCACCGGGGTGGCCTAACCAAAGATGGCGGCCGGTCCCCAGCGTTAATGCATGCTTCGCGAGGTTGTGTGCCTCGAAGTTCGAGGTCCGAAATTCATGACTAAAAGTGCAAGAAGTAAAAAACCTAGCTCGTTCTGTTATTGAATGCACCACCGCTCCATAAGACGCCGATGTTCCCCCTTTAATTGCTTCAACAGCAGTCCTGCAGTCAGACGCAACGAAAATTCTCTGCTCATATAAGTCATCAGCCAATGCTAGTGCTTCTCTGATGGCTAGTACCTTCAAAACCTCTGGATCTTCGATGTTCCTGAAAATGATTGCAGATGCGCCCTTGAAATCCCCTGTGCTATCCCGGCAAATCGCTCCCACCGCCCCAAACCGGCCAGCGCGTGAGACTACCGTGTCGACATTAATCTTCTCGTGGTCTTCCGGAGGAGGTAGCCCTGAAGTTGGGCGTGGAGCTCGTGTTGTTGGCCCTGTCACCACGGGTTTTTGAATAAGCTGTAAATATGAGATATAACTCGTGATGAACACATGAGTTGAGAAAGGTGTTTTGTAGATTCCTTCATGGATTATCTTCCTCCTTGCAGCCCAGATTGCCCAAAGAGTCACAATCATTGTATTAAACTCAGCTTGCCGCAGAGAATCACTCATTGCAAATAGCCGCTTCCTTGCTTGTTCTTCCCTTTGCATGCAAATATGTTGGACCAGATCCTCTTTGGATAATGCCCAAACACATCGAGAGTAGCTGCAATCAGTGAGCGAGTGGCGCCAGTTATCTTCAGCTCCACACAAAGCACACACATGTGATGAAGACATATGCCGATGATGCAAAACGTCACTAGTGGGGAGGGAGTGCTGCGCCAACCTCCAGGTAAATATTTTCAATTTGGATGGCACTTGCAATTTCCAGATCAATGACCACCCTTTGCGGTCCTCTGCTTCGATAGACATTTCAACAGTCTCCTCTAACCAAGCTTCTCTCCCCATCTTCATATTGTAGATCATTTTGTATGCCGAGCTGATAGAAAAATGACCCTTGGGATCACCCGCCCAAGCCCAGAAATCATCAACTGGCATAGTGCATAGTGGTATTTTGAGTATTGCCTCAGCATCTATTGGCAGAAAGACTTGTCTGATTAATCCTCGCGCCATTCAGCTGCAGTGGGTCAATAAGTTCCTGTACTAGCTGCGGTGGATTAGGCACCAGAGATGACATGGGCTTCATTAAGCCCACCCTCGGGATCCAATTGTGGCGTCAGATGTTGGTGGTTAATCCATCACTGATGCGCCTAATAGCTCCATGATTAAGAACATTCCTTCCATCAATAATGCCACGCCAGATCTAGGAAGGGTGTGACCCGATTTCTGCATCCATGAAAGAAGACATAGGGAAATAAACATCCGTCAAAATGCGAGCACTAGAGAGTAAGGAAATGTTGAAGATCTCGATGTCACGAAAACCTAACCCCACATGGGGCGCGCCTCCTATGCGTGTGGGGAAGCCCATGAATGTGACTCACGGGGAAACGACGCGTGGACTTACCGCATGCCAGCGAGCGTGAGGGACACATGGAGGGAGTGATTAAAGGAAATATGCCCTAGAGGCAATAATAAAGTTATTGTTTATTTCCTTATATCATGATAAATGTTTATTATTCATGCTAGAATTGTATTAACAGAAAACATAATACATGTGTGAATACATAGACAAACAGTATGTCACTAGTATGCCTCTACTTGACTAGCTCATTGATCATAGATGGTTAAGTTTCCTAACCATAGACAAAGTGTTGTCATTTGATTAATGAGATCACATCATTAGGAGAATGATGTGATTGACTTGACCCATTCAGTTAGCTTAGCACACGATAGTTTAGTATTCCGCTATTGCTTTCTTCATGACTTATATATGTTCCTATGACTATGAGATTATGCAACTCCCGTTTACCGGAGGAACACTTTGTGTGCTACCAAACGTCACAACGTAACGGGTGATTATAAAGGTGCTCTACAGGTGTCTCCTAAGGTACTTGTTGGGTTGGCGTATTTCGAGATTAGGATTTGTCACTCTGATTGTCGGAGAGGTATCTCTGGGCCCTCTCGGTAATGCACATCACTTAAGCCTTGCAAGCATTGCAACTAATGAGTTAGTTGCGGGATGATGTATTACAGAACGAGTAAAGAGACTTGCCGGTAATGAGATTGAACTAGGTATTGAGATACCGACGATCGAATCTCGGGCAAGTAACATACCGATGACAAAGGGAACAACGTATGTTGTTATGCGGTATGACCGATAAAGATCTTCATAGAATATGTGGGAGCCAATATGAACATCCAGGTTCCGCTATTGGTTATTGACCGGAGACGTGTCTCGGTCATGTCTGCATAGTTCTCGAACCTGTAGGGTCCGCACGCTTAACGTTTCGATGACAGTTATATTATGAGTTTATATGTTTTGATGTACCGAAGGTTGTTTGGAGTCCAGGATGTGATCCCGGACATGATGAGGAGTCTTGAAATGGTCGAGACATGAAGATTGATATATTGGAAGCCTATGTTTGGATATCGGAAGTGTTCCGGATGAAATCGGGATTTTACCGGAGTACCAGAAGGTTACCCGAACCCCCTGGGGGCTTAATGGGCCTACATGGGCCTTAGTGGAAATAGAGGGCAGCAAGGGGAGTGTGGGGCGCCCCCCCCCCCCAAGGCCCAAACCGAATTGGTTTAGGGTAAGGGGGGCCCTTGGCGCGCCTCTCCCTGGCCGGCCGCCTCCTCCCCTTGCTCCTTTATACACGGCTAGTGGGAGTAGGACTCCCCCTTGGCGCGCCTCTCCCTGGCCGGTCGCTTCCTCCCCTTGCTCCTTTATATACGGGGGCAGGGGGCACCCCAAAGACACAACAATTGATCATTTGATCTTTTAGCCGTGTGTGGTGCCCCCCTCCACCATAGTCCACCTCGATAATACTGTAGCGGTGCTTAGGCGAAGCCCTGCGTCGGTAGAACATCATCATCGTCATCACGCCGTCATGCTAACGAAACTCTCCCTCAACACTCGGCTGGATCGGAGTTCGAGGGACGTCATCGGGCTGAACGTGTGCTAAACTCGGAGGTGCCGCACGTTCGGTACTTGATCGGTCGGATCGTGAAGACGTACGACTACATCAACCACGTTGTGCTGACGCTTCCGCTTTTGGTCTATGAGGGTACATGGACAACACTCTCCCCTCTTGTTGCTATGCATCACCATGATCTTGCGTGTGCGTAGGAATTTTTTTGAAATTACTACGTTCCCCAACAGTGGCATCCGAGCCTGGTTTTATGCGTAGATGTCATATGCACGAGTAGAACACAAGTGAGTTGTGGGCGATATAAGTCATACTGCTTACCAGCATGTCATACTTTGGTTCGGCGGTATTGTTGGATGAAGCGGCCCGGACCGACATTACGCGTACGCTTAGACGAGACTGGTTCTACCGACGTGCTTTGCACATAGGTGGCTGGCGGGTGTCAGTTTCTCCAACTTTAGTTGAACTGAGTGTGGCTACGCCCGGTCCTTGAGAAGGTTAAAACAGCACCAACTTGACAAACTATCGTTGTGGTTTTGATGCGTAGGTAAGAACGATTCTTGCTAAGCCCGTAGCAGTCACGTAAAAATTTGCAACAACAAAGTAGAGGACGTCTAACTTGTTTTTGCAGGGCATGTTGTGATGTGATATGGTCAAGACATGATGCTAAATTTTATTGTATGAGATGATCATGTTTTGTAACCGAGTTATCGGCAATTGGCAGGAGCCATATGGTTGTCGCTTTATTGTAGGTAATGCAATCGCCCTGTAATGCTTTACTTTATCACTAAGTGGTAGCGATAGTTGTGGAGGCATAAGATTGGCGAGACGACAACGATGCTACGATGGAGATCAAGGTGTCGCGCCGGTGACGATGGTGATCATGACGGTGCTTCGGAGATGGAGATCACACGCACAAGATGATGATGGCCATATCATATCACTTATATTGATTGCAAGTGATGTTTATCTTTTATGCATCTTATCTTGCTTTGATTGACGGTAGCATTATAAGATGATCCCTCACTGAATTATCAAAGTATAAAGTGTTCTCGCTGAGTATGCACCGTTGCGAAAATTCTTCGTGCTGAGACACCACATGATGATCGGGTGTGATAGGCTCTACGTTCAAATACAACGGGTGCAAAACAGTTGCACAAGCGGAATACTCAGGGTAAACTTGACGAGCCTAGCATATAACAGATATGGCCTCAGAACACGGGGACCGAAAGGTCTTGCATGAATTATATAATAGATATGATCAACATAGTGATGTTCACCATTCAAACTACTCCATCTCACGTGATGATCGGACATGGTTTAGTTGATATGGATCACGTGATCACTTAGAGGATTAGAGGGATGTCTATCTAAGTGGGAGTTCTTAAGTAATATGATTAATTTAACTTAAATTTATCATGAACTTAGTACCTGATAGTATCTTGCTTGTCTATGTTGGTTTTATGTAGATGCCCCGTGCTGTTGTTCCGTTGAATTTTAATGCGTTCCTTGAGAAAGCAAAGTGGAAAGATGATGGTAGCAATTACACGGACTGGGTCCGTAACTTGAGGATTATCCTCATAGCTGCTCAGAAGAATTACGTCCTGGAAGCACCGCTGAGTGCCAGGCCTGCTGCTGATGCAACTGACGACGTTAAGAACGTCTGGCAGAGCAAAGCTGATGAATACTCAATAGTTTAATGTGCCATGCTTTAAGGCTTAGAACCGGGACTTCAACGACGTTTTGAATGTCATGGAGCATATGAGATGTTCCAGGAGTTGAAGTTAATATTTCAAAAGAATGCCCGGATTGAGAGATATGAAGTCTCCAATAAGTTCTATAGCTGCAAGATGGAGGAGAATAGTTCTGTCAGTGAGCATATACTCAAGATGTCTGGGTACTGCAATCACTTGATTCAACTGGGAGTTAATCTTCCGGATGATAGCGTCATTGACAGAATTCTCCAATCACTGCCACCAAGCTACAAGAGCTTTGTGATGAACTATAATATGCAAGGGATGGATAAGACAATTCCCGAGCTCTTCGCAATGCTAAAGGCAGCGGAGGTAGAAATCAAGAAGGAGCATCAAGTGTTGATGGTCAATAAGACCACCAGTTTCAAGAAAAAGGGCAAAGGGAAGAAGAAGGGGAACTTCAAGAAGAACCGCAAGCAAGTTGCTGCTTAGGAGAAGAAACCCAAGTCTGGACCTAAGCCTGAGACTGAGTGCTTCTACTGCAAGCAGACTGGTCACTGGAAGCGGAACTGTCCCAAGTATTTGGCGGATAAGAAGGATGGCAAGGTGAACAAAGGTATATGTGATATACATGTTATTGATGTGTACCTTACTAATGCTCGCAGTAGCACCTGGGTATTTGATACTGGTTCTGTTGCTAATATTTGCAACTCGAAACAGGGGCTACGGATTAAGCAAAGATTGGCTAAGGACGAGGTGACGATGCGCGTGGGAAATGGTTCCAAAGTCGATGTGATCGCCGTCGGCACACTACCTCTACATCTACCTTCGGGATTAGTATTAGACCTAAATAATTGTTATTTGGTGCCAGCGTTGAGCATAAACATTATATCTGGATCTTGTTTGATGCAAGACGGTTATTCATTTAAATCAGAGAATAATGGTTGTTCTATTTATATGAGTAATATCTTTTATGGTCATGCACCCCTGAAGAGTGGTCTATTTTTGCTAAATCTCAATAGTGGTGATATACATATTCATAATATTAAAGCCAAAAGATGCAGAGTTGATAATGATAGTGCAACTTATTTGTGGCACTGCCGTTTAGGTCATATCGGTGTAAAGCGCATGAAGAAACTCCATACTGATGGACTTTTGGAACCACTTGATTATGAATCACTTGGTACTTGCAAACCGTGCCTCATGGGCAAGATGACTAAAACACCGTTCTCCGGAACTATGGAGAGAGCAACAGATTTGTTAGAGATCATACATACAGATGTATGTGGTCCGATGAATGTTGAGGCTCGTGGCGGATATCGTTATTTTCTCACCTTCACATATGATTTAAGCAGATACGGTATATCTACTTAATGAAACATAAGTCTGAAACATTTGAAAAGTTCAAAGAATTTCAGAGTGAAGTTGAAAATCATCGTAACAAGAAAATAAAGTTTCTACAATCTGATCGTGGAGGAGAATATTTGAGTTATGAGTTTGGTCTTCATTTGAAACAATGCGGAATAGTTTCGCAACTCATGCCACCCGGAACACCACAGCGTAATGGTGTGTCCGAACGTCGTAATCGTACTTTACTAGATATGGTGTGATATATGATGTCTCTTACTGATTTACCGCTATCGTTTTGGGTTTATGCTTTAGAGACGGCCACATTCACGTTAAATAAGGCACCATCGAAATCCGTTGAGACGATGCCTTATGAACTGTGGTTTGGTAAGAAACCAAAGTTGTCATTTCTGAAAGTTTGGGGCTGTGATGCTTATGTGAAAAAGCTTCAACCTGATAAGCTCGAACCCAAATAGAAGAAATGTGTCTTCATAGGATACCTAAAGGAAACTGTTGGGTACACCTTCTGTCACAGATCTGAAGGCAAGACTTTTGTTGCTAAAGTCGGAGTTTTTCTAGAGAAGGAGTTTCTCTCAAAAGAAGTGAGTGGGAGGAAAGTAGAACTTGATGAGGTAACTGTACCTGCTCCCTTATTGGAAAGTAGTTCATCACAGAAACCGGTTTCTGCGACACCTACACCAATTAGTGAGGAAGTTAATGATGATGATCATGAAACTTTAGATCAAGTTGTTACTGAACATCGTAGGTCAACCAGAGTAAGATCCGCACCAGAGTGGTACGGTAATCCTGTTCTGGAAGTTATGTTACTAGACCATGACGAACCTACGAACTATGAAGAAGCGACGGTGAGCCCAGATTCCGCAAAATGGCTTGAGGCCATGAAATCTGAGATGGGATCCATGTATGAGAACAAAGTGTGGACTTTGGTTGACTTGCCCGATGATCGGCAAGCAATTGAGAATAAATGGATCTTCAAGAAGAAGACTGACGCTGACGGTAATGTTACTGTCTATAAAGCTCGACTTGTTGCAAAAGGTTTTCGACAAGTTCAAGGGATTGACTACGATGAGACCTTCTCACCCGTAGCGATGCTTAAGTCTGTCCAAATCATGTTATCAATTGCCGCATTTTATGATTATGAAATTTGGCAAATGGATGTCAAAACTGCATTCCTGAATGGATTTCTGGAAGAAGAGTTGTATATGATGCAACCAGAAGGTTTTGTCGATCCAAAGGGAGCTAAAAAAGTGTGCAAGCTCCAGCAATTCATTTATGGACTGGTGCAAGTCTCTCAGAGTTGGAATAAATGCTTTCATAGTGTAATCAAAGCATTTAGTTTTATACAAACTTTTGGAGAAGCCTGTTTTTACAAGAAAGTGAGTGGGAGCTCTGTAGCATTTCTAATATTATATGTGGATGACATATTGTTGATTGGAAATGATATAGAATTTCTGGATAGCATAAAGGGATACTTGAATAAGAGTTTTTCAATGAAAGACCTCGGTGAAGCTGCTTATATATTGGGCATCAAGATCTATAGAGATATATCAAGACGCTTAATTGGACTTTCACAAAGCACATACCTTGACAAATTTTTGAAGAAGTTCAAAATGGATCAAACAAAGAAAGGGTTCTTGCATGTGTTACAAGGTGTGAAGTTGAGTAAGACTCAATGCCCGACCACTGCAGAAGATAGAGAGAAAATGAAAGATGTTCCCTATGCTTCAGCCATAGGCTCTATCATGTATGCAATATTGTGTACCAGACCTGATGTGTGCCTTGCTATAAGTCTAGCAGGGAGGTACCAAAGTAATCCAGGACTAGATCACTTGACAGCGGTCAAGAACATCCTGAAATACCTGAAAAGGACTAAGGATATGTTTCTCGTTTATGGAGGTGACAAAGAGCTCATCGTAAACGGTTACGTTGATGCAAACTTTGACACTGATCCGGACGATTCTAAATCGCAAAGCGGATACGTGTTTACATTGAACGGTGGAGCTGTCAGTTGGTGCAGTTCTAAACAAAGCGTTGTGGCGGGATCTACGTGTGAAGCGGAGTACATAGCTGCTTCAGAAGCAGCAAATGAAGGAGTCTGGATGAAGGAGTTCATATCCGATCTAGGTGTAATACCTAGTGCATCGGGTCCAATGAAAATCTTTTGTGACAATACTGGTGCAATTGCCTTGGCGAAGGAATCCAGATTTCACAAGAGAACCAAGCACATCAAGAGACGCTTCAATTCCATCCGGGATTTAGTCCAGGTGGGAGACATAGAAATTTACAAGATACATATGGATCTGAATGTTGCAGACCCGTTGACTAAGCCTCTTCCATGAACAAAACATGATCAGCACCAAGGCTCCATGGGTGTTAGAATCATTACTGTGTAATATAGATTATTGACTCTAGTGCAAGTGGGAGACTGAAGGAAATATGCCCTAGAGGCAATAATAAAGTTATAATTTATTTCCTTATATCATGATAAATGTTTATTATTCATGCTAGAATTGTATTAATAGGAAACATAATACATGTGTGAATACATAGACAAACAGTATGTCACTAGTATGCCTCGACTTGACTAGCTCATTGATCATAGATGGTTAAGTTTCCTAACCATAGACAAAGTGTTGAAATTTTATTAATGAGATCACATCATTAGGAGAATGATGTGATTGACTTGACCCATTCCGTTAGCTTAGCACTCGATCATTTAGTATTCTGCTATTGCTTTCTTCATGACTTATACATGTTCCAACGACTATGAGATTATGCAACTCCCGTTTATCGGAGGAACACTTTGTGTGCTACCAAACGTCACAACGTAACTGGGTGATTATAAAGGTGCTCTATAGGTGTCTCCGAAGGTACTTGTTGGGTTGGTGTATTTCGAGATTAGGATTTGTCACTCCGATTGTCAGAGAGGTATCTCTGGGCCCTCTCGGTAATGCACATCACTTAAGCCTTGCAAGCATTGCAACTAATGAGTTAGTTGCGGGATGATGTATTACAAAACAAGTAAAGAGACTTGCCGGTAACGAGATTGAACTAGGTATTGAGTGTGACGCCCCCGATTCAATCGTACACTAATCATACATGCAAACGTGTACGATTAAGATTAGGGACTCACGGGAAGATATCACAACACAACTCTACAAATAAAATAAGTCATACAAGCATCATATTACAAGCCAGGGGCCTCGAGGGCTCGAATACAAGAGCTTGATCATAGATGAGTCAGCGGAAGCAACAATATCTGAGTACAGACATAAGTTAAACAAGTTTGCCTTAAGAAGGCTAGCACAAACTGGGATACAGATCGAAAGAGGCGCAGGCCTCCTGCCTGGGATCCTCCTAAACTACTCCTGGTCGCCGTCAGCGGGCTGCACGTAGTAGTAGGCACCTCCAGTGTAGTAGGGGTCGTCGTCGACGGTGGCGTCTGGCTCCTGGACTCCGTCGTCTGGTCGCAGCAATCGGGTATAGAGAGGGGGAAAAGAGGGAGCAAAGAAACCATGAGTACTCATCCAAAGTACTCGCAAGCAAGGAGCTACACTACATATGTATGCATTGGTATCAAATGGAATAAGGGTATCATATGTGGATTGAACTGCAGAATGCCGGAATAAGAGGGGGATAGCTAGTCCTATCAAAGACTACGCTTCTGGTAACCTCCATCTTGCAGCAGGAGAAGAAAGTAGATGGTAAGTTCACCAAGTAGCATCGCATAGCATAATCCTAACCGATGACCCTCCCCTCGTCTCCCTGTGAGAGAGCGATCACCGGTTGTATCTGACACTTGGAAGGGTGTGTTTTATTAAGTATCGGGTTCTAGTTGTCATAAGGTCAAGGTACAACTCTAGGTCGTCCTTTTACCGAGGGACACGGCTATTCGAATAGATCAACTTCCCTGCAAGGGTGCACCACATTTCCCAACACGCTCGATCCCATTTGGCCGGACACACTTTCCTGGGTCATGCCCGGCCTTAGAAGATCAACACGTCGCAGCCCTACCTAGGCACAACAGAGAGGTCAGCACGCCGGTCTAAATCCTATGGTGCAGGGGTCTGGGCCCATCGCCCATTGCACACCTACACGTTGCGTGGGCGGCCGGAGAGCAGACCTAGCAACCTCCATTACAAAGGAAGTTGCGTTACGCGGTCCAACCCGGCGCGCGCCGCTTAGTCGCTGACGTCACGAAGGCTTCGGCTGATACCACGACATCGAGTGCCCATAACTGTCCCCGCGTAGATGGTTAGTGCGTATAGGCCAGTGGCCAGACTCAGATCAAATACCAAGATCTCGTTAAACGTGTTATCTTGAAATAACCGCGAACACCGACCAGGGCCAGGCCCACCTCTCTCCTAGGTGGTCTCAACCTACCCTTGTCTCTTCGCCAGAAAGATCCACACAGAGGGCCGTTGGGACAAAGGTCCTTTCAGCCCCCAATCCTTGAATCACTCGCGGGTGCTCCACAAGCTGACCCGTCTTTAGTCACCACATGTATCATGTATAAAGTATATAGTATATACCCGTGATCACCTCCCGAGTGATCACGACCCGATAGTATAGCATGGCAGACGGACAAGAATGTAGGGCCACTGATGATAAACTAGCATTCTATACTAAGCATTATGATTGCAGGTAAAGGTAACAACAGTAGTAGCAAGGACAGGCTATGCATCAGGATAGGATTAACGGAAAGCAGTAACATGCTACACTACTCTAATGCAAGCAGTAGAGAGAAGAGTAGGCGATATCTGGTGATCAAGGGGGGGGCTTGCCTGGTTGCTCTGGCAAGAGAGAGGGGTCGTCAACACCTAGTCGTACTGGGTAGCAGCGGCATCGGTCTTGGTGTCTAGCGAGAGAAGAGGGGGAGAAACAATAAACCTAATGCAGTGACACATTTTAATTAAACAATTCAATTAACCTAATTAGTATTAATTAGGGGTGGGCCCCACTGTCATACTCTGTTAGTTAATTAACATTAGTTAATTAGGTTAATTAGTCATTAGATTAATTAATCTTAATTAGTTAATTTAATCAGATTAATTAAGTTAATTAATTTGTTAAATATTTTTATATTTAACTATTTATTTATATATATATATATTTAATTCCTTTTTTATATAACGTTCTGGGCTGCGGGCCCCGGCTGTCATTGGCCAGGGGCCATAGCGGGCGCTGGTCAGCGGTTCTGGGCGCGGGCGCCGGGTCGCCTGGACCCGGGCATGTGCGGGCGCGCCGGCAGCCACGGCGCACGGCTAGCCTACCGAAGCGACGAACGGGAGGGCGGCGGCTATGCGAGCAAACGCCGCGGGCGCGTGTACGCAGCAAGCAAAAGCGGCCAGCGGCAGCAGGCGGGCGAGCCGCGGCAGTGGTGGGGCTTGCGAGGCAGCGGGATGCAGGGGAGGCGAGGCGCAGCGATGCGGGGGGGGGGGGGGACGAGGCGATGGCGCGGCAAGCGGTCGGCGCAGGCGGGGCACGTCGGGGCGGGGCGACGGGCGCGGCCAGGCGGAGCGGCGCGCGGCCAGGGCGCAGCCCGTCCGCGGTGAGCGTGCGCGAGGGGGTTGCGGGCGAGCGCACGGGAGCGGAGTGTCCGCGGCGACCGCTACCAGCGTGGTGCGGGGAAGAGGAGAAGATGGGGGCCTCACTGGGGGTTCGTAGGGACGAGGCAGTGGGCTCGGGGAGGAGGACGACGAAGGCGCGACGTCCGGGTCGCCAGCGACGAGTGCGGCAAGGCGACGGGGTCGATGGCGCTGCGCAGGAATGGCGGCCTCGGCACGGGACGAGGAGGGGGCCGAGGCATGCTGGGCGATGGCGGCGTCGGCGGAGACTTCAGGCAGCGGTGGTCGGCGGCAGGGTCTCCGGGCGGCGGTGGGATCAAGGCGGTGAGCGCTGGGGCGCTCCCGATCCAGAGCACGGGGGGGGGGGGGGAGGGGGGTCGCTCCTTCGATCCAGAAGCGGGGGGGGAGAGGGAGGAGTGGGGGAGAGTGGGGTGATTAGGGTTTCTGGGGAGTGGGGGGTAGGTGTAGTGGGGGGTGTTGGGCCGGTCTGGTGGGGTGGCCGACGGGGCCGGCTGGGTCGAAGCCCAGTGGGGGAAGCGGGGTTTCTTTTTTTGTTCTTTTGTTTTTTGTTTTTTTGTATTTTCTTTTCTGTTTTAGTTCATTTTAAAATACTTAGACATTTTATAAAAATGTGTTTGTTACACCATATTTACTTATGCAAAATATGGCACCTCCCGAACACTTTGTTTTAGCTTTTGAAAAGTTTGACGTCTGACATTTATTTAAACTTTTGAATTTGAAAAGTTTTTGATCCAATGCGAGATTAGCAACAGTAACCGGGGTGATGTGGCACCGTTAACGTGATATTACTGTAGCATGATTATGCGGGCGTCACAATTCTCCTCCACTACAAGAAATCTCGTCCCGAGATTTAAGAGGTAGAGTAAGGAGGAAAAGTCTGTTTACGAAATTCTAACGAGTCTTCTCGGTCTTGGTTGCTCTTCTCGAAGTGGTCGATCCATTACGTTGATGTCTCCATTTCTCTGCTTCATGTCATCATGATGAAGTCGGCATCCTTTCTTCGGAAACGCCATCGTACTTACGAAAGAATAAAGGGGGACTATTCGGGGAGAACGGACCTCGGCAAGGTTGACTACCTGGTTGATAACATCCGGGAAGGTGGCGGAAAGTAACTCTCGAATTGAAACTTAAGAAGATATCGAGAGTAGAGTAATGAGGTACCATGGGAAGTTACGAGCGGGCAGGCAACCGTTCGGTGCCTGAAACAGGGCGTGAAAGGGGCTCAAAGCAACGAGATTGAATATTGCGTCTGTTACGAAAATAGATCACTAGGACGGTGGCCCGTGAATTACATATGAGGCCACGCGCGAGGAATAACTTTGGGAATAGGGGTTATACAGGAGAGTCAGGTTTCGATCCTGTGGAACTGTGGGTTATGGGCCCACCATGTGGGTTAAAAGTAGGAAGGGTGGTGACGTCTTGCACGATCATGTAAGCAAGGCATGCCGGAGGATAGCCTGTCAGTTATGTCGGCAACAACATCGGTACCAAGGGCGAGGGACGAAGAGAACCATTCTCCTGCTCGTTGAACGAGGCGGACCAATAGGCATAGTTCTCATCCATCGGTGGTTATCGAAATGTCATCAACTATAGTAATAGGGTCTTGCTGACAGAATTGTACACTGAGGTGTTTACATAAGCAGAAGAATACTACTGCTTATATAATATAGATCACAAGTAGGGTTAAGCAATCCAATGGAAAGGAAAGGTGATTACCAGATTTAATCAGAACCATGGAAAGAAAAATGTGTTTAACACATAATTCAGGGGTATATCCTTCCCAAGGACAAGCAGAGCATGATATTCATGACATGATATAATGTAGAAAACCCTTTAGGTAAGGGGAGAGAAATTTCATGACATTACCCATGCAACGGTGTTTGGATAATTGAGCAAGTAACATTTAGCATTGGGCTTCAAATGTTCTTGTTGAAAATCCGAGCACCACAGACATGCTTCGAGATAGCATTGACATGGTCTTCAAGCAAAGGTCAGACTTTGGATACACAAAGGATCCATCAAGATAAACTTATTAAACAAGGCATTCAATTTCCTCATGGAAAAATGGTTAACCTTGTTAAAAAGGAAACTATAACAATAGGCCCTTCGGCCAGGTGTGCTAGGCATGACATCACCTCACCGGGTCATATAAAGACCAATGTTATAACTCTTGGAAAAAATGTTCCAACCATCATATCTGACTGAGATTCAGATCTGATCGGTGTTAGGATACCTCAGACTCAGGATGCCTGAGAAAAAAAGGTGCAACACAAGTTGACGAGATGTCAATGTAAGATTCTCGGCAAATGAACTATGGGAGCGAGTTCCAAAACAAGAGTTTATCACTAAACCAAGGAGAGGATGAGGAGGTGGCTGATGGTCTTAGCGACAATTCATCAAGATTTCCAACAAGATGGATTTCCACAATTATGTGAACAAGGAGATAACATTTGTCAGATCAAATGGTATAATGATGTATGCTCGAGGAAAACATACACCATTAAACATTGGTTCAAGACGCACCCTAAATATGGGCTTTAGATGGCATGATCAATGTTAGGATGGTGATCCAATAACCAAAAGACTTAGTATGAAACTATCGAACATTCACTTCAAAGCAATAAGGTTGCTAGAAGTTTTGAATTCACACATCATAGTTCATTTGTCGGTATCCCGGTTAGGAACAACACAAGGACCAAGAAGGAATGGTGATGGTGATAAGTATTACTTGTATCAAGAATTCTCAAGAGGTGGTGAATTCACATGACATCCTTGAAAAAATGGTAATACTCGAAGGTAGAACTTATTACAAGCTGGATAGCAAGTTCCATCCATAACATGAATAAGTTTGTGATGGAAGGAAGGTAAGGATGTTGTCGATGGTAACTCATATTACCAAGGGGTGAGGGTCGTACTTATCATCATGAATTCAATTGGTATTCTAGAAAGATTCAAAATGTTGATGATGATCACGACAAATTTTGTTGAGAGGCTCCACGAAGAAGTAATCGAACATCGACTACAACAAGTAAAAGGACTAATGCAACATAAGATTATTGGAACCACGGATACGACACCAACTCAGAATCAAGCTTGTGGTTTGAGGTGAAACGATAAGACGAGGAAGATCGATGTAAGGTTAGCTCATCGTCAAAAATTGTGCTTCGAGAAGAAGGACCGGTTAGCACAGTTAAAATTAGCACGATACTGATATAGCCGATCAGGCTAGAAATGACGTGATCGAGTACAAACTCGTAAGTAAAGAAGATTACTAATAGTTGTTTAATCACGATGCGGACTCAATTCAGTTACCGATGTCCTTGAGTGTTTAATAACTCAGGGCCCGTGAAAAATTGGAATCAGTGAGAATGTAGCACTTGATGGAGAACTCATAAGAAGTTATGTAGTACCGTGGTATTCTTGAGATACCAGAGTGTAATGCTCGGCAGTAGATCAAAGTAAAGGTTGAACAGGTGCAATGATCTGCAGAAGACAAGTACTTCAACTTGTCCGAGAAATGGTTTTTAAAAGGAGAACATGGCCGGAACAACGATTGCAAAATGCCAAATCCCAGATATAAGATAAACTTATACCAAAGGAATAATTAATTTAAGAGAAGCTTTAATGATAAGATCTACATCGTGTCCATGGGCATGAACACAAAGTTCAAGGTCGACTCCCACTTCTTCAATGTATAACCCTTCATTCACTGCTCGTATTTCGAAAATGACATTAGTTGTTGAAAGTTTTTTTTACCTGGTGCAATACCAGATAAGTATGACCCGTGAAATCTTTCGGGTTTACACGGATTAGGGAAGGCATAGGTTCAACCCATCAGGGCATCTTAGGAACATATACCACAAACTTAGGAGTAAATAATACAAGCTTGAAAGTAGAACATTGTTCAAAAGCAGATGATACAATTTACCAAAGGCATTATGTATCCGAGGGAAGGCTCACAAGGTTATTGAATATGAAGGACGTTGTCAGATAAAAATCCATTTAAGGATCCGCCGGTCCATAACAGAGCTGATGTGAGCATCAGCACACAACCAGAGGAAGTAACAATGCAAATGCATTGGATTATAGAAACAACTGACTAATCCAGAGCTCAAATGCAAAGGAATTATGATTTTCAAATCAAGGGATCAGAAGCGATGTTCTGATTAGGGATGGATAGGTTGAATAGCCTTAGGGGTACAATCGACGGCAATTCGATTGCTTGAGAACCAACTCATGTTTAAAATGACGTCTGAGCCGGAAAGATAATATAAAAGGATCAACTGATGATTGCGTGCATTCGCACTCATGTTGAATCAATAGGATCAAAATGATGGTGCCTAAGGATACTAACGAATATTGCTAGACATATGGAAAGCATCCATAATGCAAGCATACAAGTATTGCGGAGCAATAAGCTACTAAGGATTTTTTTTGAAGGATCGAATAGTATTTTGTAGACCGTTGTGAAACACATGAACAACTAGGGGATGAGCGGATACTCGATAAGGGCGAGAAATTATCCGCGGGGGTATTCATGTGGCAAGAACTGCGAGGCAGTAGGCACAAAATATTCTCGGAACAATAGAGGGGATTTCAGGGTATCTTGTAATAACAAGATCAACTGGGGATAAAAGTAAGGACGTCAAGTGTATGTATTTATCCATAGGGATATTTTGGTGGTAGGAAATTGCAAAGCAACAGGCACAAAGTCTCAAAAGAGTATCGGAGAGTAACTTCAAAATCTTCTAGTGCGGCCGGCGATCATCTGGACTGAAGGGGCACTCTGGGAGAAAGTGTTTTCGAGAACCTAAAGTTAGATTTTTAGAAAATCATTTAACCCGAATAGAAGAGAGATTAGAATCCCAGAGTATAGATGAGGAATAAAAGATCCTAATAGCACCCAATGGCGACATGGGCCCATGGGCCACACAACCATGTTAGTAAAAGTTTTTGCAACGTCTAGACTCGACTTCGGCCAAGGAGTGTGGAAGGGGGATTCCTACAGGCAGTCGGCTCTGATACCAACTTGTGACGCCCCCGATTCAATCGTACAGTAATCATACACGCAAACGTGTACGATCAAGATCAGGGACTCACGGGAAGATATCACAACACAACTCTACAAATAAAATAAGTCATACAAGCATCATATTACAAGCCAGGGGCCTCAAGGCCTCGAATACAAGAGCTCGATCATAGACGAGTCAGCGGAAGCAACAATATCTGAGTACAGACATAAGTTAAACAAGTTTTCCTTAGGAAGGCTAGCACAAACTGGGATACAGATCGAAAGAGGCGCAGGCCTCCTGCCTGGGATCCTCCTAAACTACTCCTGGTCACCGTCAGCGGGCTGCACATAGTAGTAGGCACCTCCAGTGTAGTAGGGGTCGTCGTTGACGGTGGCGTCTGGCTCCTGGACTCCATCGTCTGGTCGCAACAATCGGGTATAGAAAGGGGGAAAAGAGGGAGCAAAGCAATCGTGAGTACTCATCCAAAGTACTCGCAAGCAAGGAGCTACACTACATATGTATGCATTGGTATCAAATGGAATAAGGGTATCATATGTGGACTGAACTGTAAAATGCCGGAATAAGAGGGGGATAGCTAGTACTATCGAAGACTATGCTTCTGGTAACCTCCATCTTGCAACAGGAGAAGAGAGTAGATGGTAAGTTCACCAAGTAGCATCGGATAGCATAATCCTAACCAATGACCCTCCCCTCGTCGCCATGTGAGAGAGCGATCACCGGTTGTATCTGGCACTTGGAAGGGTGTGTTTTATTAAGTATCAGGTTCTAGTTGTCATAAGGTCAAGGTACAACTCCGGGTCGTCCTTTTACCGAGGGACACGGCTATTCGAATAGATCAACTTCCCTGTAGGGGTGCACCACATTTCCCAACACGCTCGATCCCATTTGGCCGGACACACTTTCCTGGGTCATGCCCGACCTCGGAAGTGAAGGAAATATGCCCTAGAGGCAATAATAAAGTTATTATTTATTTCCTTATATCATGATAAATGTTTATTATTCATGCTAGAATTGTATTAACCGGAAACATAATACGTGTGTGAATACATAGACAAACAGAGTGTCACTAGTATGCCTCTACTTGACTAGCTCGTTAATCGAAGATGGTTATGTTTCCTAACCATGAACAAAAGAGTTGTTATTTGATTAACGGGATCACATCATTAGAAGAATGATGTGATTGACATGACCCATTCAATTAGCTTAGCACCCAATCGTTTAGTATGTTGCTATTGCTTTCTTCATGACTTATACATGTTCCTATGACTATGAGATTATGCAACTCCCGTTTGCTGGAGGAACACTTTGTGTGCTACCAAACGTCACAATGTAACTGGGTGATTATAAAGGAGCTCTACATGTGTCTCCAAAGGTACATGTTGGGTTGGCGTATTTCGAGATTAGGATTTGTCACTCCAATTGTCAGAGAGGTATCTCTGGGCCCTCTCGGTAATGCACATCACATAAGCCTTGCAAGCATTGCAACTAATGAGTTAGTTGTGAAATGATGTATTACGGAACGAGTAAAGAGACTTGTCGGTAACGAGATTGAACTAGGTATTAAGATACCGACGATCGAATCTCGGGCAAGTAACATACCGATGACAAAGGGAACACCGTATGTTGTTATGCGGTCTGACCGATAAAGATCTTCATAGAATATGTGGGAGCCAATATGAGCATCCAGGTTCCGCTATTGGTTATTGACCGGAGACGTGTCTCGGTCATGTCTACATTGTTCTCGAACCCGTAGGGTCCGCACGCTTAAGGTTTCGATGACAGTTTCATTATGAGTTTATATGTTTTGATGTAGTGAAGGATTTAGGAGTCCCGGATGAGATCGGGGACATGACGAGGAGTCTCGAAATGGTCGAGACATAAAGATCGATATATTGGACGACTATATTCGGACATCGGAAAGGTTCTGAGTGATTCGGGTATTTTCAGAGGTACCAGGGAGTTACGGGAATATGAGGAAGAAGCAATGGGCCTTAATGGGCCTTAGTGGGAAGGACCAGGAGGTGGCGCGCGCCCCTCCCAAGCCCAGTCCGAATTGGACAAGGGGTTTGGGGCGCGGCCCCTCTCTCCCTTCCTTCCCTTCTTCCCCCCTTTCCTCCCTTCTCCTAGTTGGACTAGGAAAGAAGGAAACCTACTCCAACTAGGAGTAGGAATCCTACTCCCCTGGCACGCCCCTCCTAGGTCCGGCCTCCTCCCCCCTTGCTCCTTTATATATGGGGGCAGGGGGCACCCCATGAACACACAAGTTGATCTTCATGATCGTTCTCTTAGCCGTGTGCGGTGCCCCCCTCCACCATAATCCTCGATAATATTGTAGCGGTGCTTAGGCGAAGCCGTGCGACAGTAGAACATCAAGATCATCACCACGTCGTCGTGCTGACGGAACTCTTCCCCGACACTTTGCTGGATCGGAGTCCGGGGATCATCATCGAGCTGAACGTGTGCAAGAACTCGGAGGTGCCGTAGTTTCGGTGCTTGATCGGTCGGGTTGTGAAGACGTATGACTACATCAATTGCATTGTCATAATGCTTCCGCTGTCGGTCTACGAGGGTACGTAGACAACACTCTCCCCTCTCATTGCTATGCATCACCATGATCTTGCGTGTGCGTAGGAATTTTTTTTGAAATTACTACGTTTCACAACATGAAGATCAACACGTCGCAGCCCTACCTAGGCACAATAGAGAGGTCAGCACGCTGGTCTAAATCCTATGGCGCAGGGGTCTGGGCCCATCGCCCATTGCACACATGCACGTTGCGTGGGCGGCCGGAGAGCAGACCTAGCAACCTCCATTACAAAGGAAGTTGCGTTACGCGATCCAACCCGGCGCGCACCGCTCAGTCGCTGACGTCACGAAGGCTTCGACCGATACCACGACGTCGAGTGCCCATAACTGTCCCCGCGTGGATGGTTAGTGCGTATAGACTAGTGGCCAGACTCAGATCAAATACCAAGATCTCGTTAAACGTGTTATCTTGAAATAACCGCGAACGCCTACCAGGGCCAGGCCCACCTCTCTCCTAGGTGGTCTCAACCTACCCTTGTCGCTTCACCACAAAGATCCACACAGAGGGTCGTTGGGACAAAGGTCCTTTCAGCCCCCAATCCGTGAATCACTCGTGGGTGCTCCACAAGCCGACCCGTCTTTAGTCACCACATGTATCATGTATAAAGTATATAGTATATACCCGTGATCACCTCCCGAGTGATCACGGCCCGATAGTATAGCATGGCAGACAGACAAGAATGTAGGGCCACTGATGATAAACTAGCATCCTATACTAAGCATTAGGATTGCAGGTAAAGGTAACAACAGTAGTAGCAAGGACAGGCTATGCATCTGGATAGGATTAACGGAAAGCAGTAACATGCTACACTACTCTAATGCAAGCAGTAGAGAGAAGAGTAGGTGATATCTGGTGATCAAGGGGGAGGGGACTTGCCTGGTTGCTCTGGCAAGAGAGAGGGGTTGTCAACACCGTTGTCGTACTGGGTAGCAGCGGCGTCGGTCTCGATGTCTAGCGAGAGAAGAGGGGGAAGAAACAATAAATATAATGCAAACAAATGCATGACGATGCATGACATGACAAAGCGTGATGCTAGGTGTGCCCTAACGCGGTACGAGGTGGTACCGGTGAAGGGGAAAACATCCGGGAAAGTATTCCCGGTGTTTTGCATTTTCGGACAGATGAACCGAAGGGGGAAAGTTGCGAGTTTGATAGGTTAGGGATGCGTGGCGGACGAACGGGTTGCGTGTCCGGGTTCGTCTCGTCGTTCTGAGCAACTTTCATGTTGAAAATAATTTAATCCGAGTTAGGGATTAAAAGATATGATTTTCTAAAGATTTTATTAATATTTGGAATTTAATTAATTATTTAATTTAATTCGAAAATGGATTTATGACATCAGCATGATGTCATGCTGACGTCAGCAGTCAACAGTGGTTGACTGGTCAACCTGACCAGTGGGTCCCACTGGTCAGTGACACATTTTAATTAAACAATTCAATTAACCTAATTAGTATTAATTAGGGGGTGGGCCCCACTGTCATACTCTGTTAGTTAATTAACGGTAGTTAATTAGGTTAATTAGTCATTAGGTTAACTAATCTTAATTAGTTAATTTAATTAGAATTAATTAAGTTAATTAATTAGTTAAATATTTTTATATTTAACTATTTATTTATATATACATATTTTTAATTCCTTTTTTATATAACATTCTGGGCTGCGGGCCCCGGCTGTCATTGGCCAGGGGCCATAGCGGGCGCTGGTCAGCGGTTTTGGGCGCGGGCGCGCCGGCAGCCACGGCGCACGGCCAGCCTACCGGAGCGACAAACGGGAGGGCGACGGCTATGCGGGCAAACGCCGCGGGCACGTGGACGCAGCAAGCAGAAGCGGCCAGCGGCAGCAGGCGACTGAGCCGTGGCAGTGGTGGGGCTTGCAAGGCAGCGGGATGCAGGGGATGCGAGGCGCAACGATGCGGGGGGGAGGGGGGAAAGGGGTGATGGCGCGGCAAGCGGTCGGCGCAGGCGGGGCACGTCGGGGCGGGGCGACGGGCGCGGCCAGGCGGAGCGGCACGCGGCCCGTCCGCGGTGAGCGTGCGCGAGGGGGTTGCGAGCGGGCGTACGGGAGCGGAGTGTCCACAGCGACCGCTAGCAGCGTGGTGCGGGGAAGAGGAGAAGATGGGGGCATCACTGGGGGTTCGTAGGGACGGGGCAGTGGGCTCGGGGAAGAGGACGACGAAGGGGCGGCGTCCGGGTCGCCGGCGACGAGTGCGGCAAGGCGATGGGGTCGATTGCGCTGCGCAGGAATGGCGGCCTCGGCACGGGACGAGGAGGGGGCCGAGGCACGCTGGGCGATGGCGGCGTCGGCGGAGACTTCAGGCAGCGGTGGTCGGCGGCGGGGTCTCCGGGCGGCGGCGGGATCGAGGCGGTGAGCGCTGGGGTGCTCCCGATCTAGAGTGCGCGGGGGGGGGGGTCGCTGCTTCGATCCAAAAGCGGGGCGGGGAGAGGGAGGAGTGGGAGAGAGTGGGGTGGTTAGGGTTTCTCGGAAGTGGGGGTAGGTGTAGTGGGGGGTGTTGGGCCGGTCTGGTGGGGTGGCCGACAGGGCCGGCTGGGTCGAAGCCCAGTGGGGGAGGCGGCGTTTCTTTTTTTTGTTCTTTTGTTTTCTGTTTTTTTGTATTTTCTTTTCTGTTTTAATTCATTTTAAAATACTTAGACATTTTATAAAAATGTGTTTGTTACACCATATTTACTTATGCAAAATATGGCACCTCCCGAACACTTTGTTTTAGCTTTTGAAAAGTTTGACGTCTGACATTTATTTAAACTTTTGAATTTGAAAAGTTTTTGATCCAACGCGAGATTAGGAACAGTAACCGGGGTGACGTGACACCGTTAACGTGATATTACTGTAGCATGATTATGCGGGCGTCACATTGAGATACCGACGATCAAATCTCGGGCAAGTAACATACCGATGACAAAGGGAACAACGTATGTTGTTGTGCGGTCTGACCGATAAAAATCTTCGTAGAATATGTGGGAGCCAATATGAACATCCAGGTTCCGCTATTGGTTATTGACCGGAGACGTGTCTCGGTCATGTCTGCATAATTTTCGAACTCGTAGGGTCCGCACGCTTAACGTTTCGATGACAGTTATATTATGAGTTTATATGTTTTGATGTACCGAAGGTTGTTCGGAGTCCCGGATGTGATCCCGGACATGACAAGGAGTCTCAAAATGGTCGAGACATGAAGATTGATATATTGGAAGCCTATGTTTGGATATCAGAAGTGTTCCGGGTGAAATCGGGATTTTACCGGAGTACCAGGAGGTTACCGAAACCCCCCGCGGGCTTAATGGGCCTACATGGGCCTTAGTGGAAATAGAGGGCAGCAAGGGGAGTGTGGGGCGCGCCCCCCCCCCCAAGGCCCAAACCGAATTGGTTTAGGGCAAGGGGGGCCGGGCCCCTCTTTCCATCTCCCCCTCTCCCTTTCCTTCGCCCTCTCCTACTCCTACTAGGAATAGGAGGAGTCCTACTCCTAGTCGGAGTAGGACTCCCCCTTGGCGCGCCTCTCCCTGGCCGGCCGCCTCCTCCTCTTGCTCCTTTATATACGGGGGTAGGGGCACCCGAAAGACACAACAATTGATCGTTTGATCTTTTAGCCGTGTGCGGTGCCCTCCTCCACCATAGTCCACCTCGATAATACTATAGCAGTGCTTAGGCGAAGCCCTGCGTCAGTAGAACATCATCATCGTCACCATGCCATCGTGCTGACGAAACTCTCCCTCAACACTCGGCTGGATCGGAGTTCGAGGGACGTCATCGGGCTGAACGTGTGCTGAACTCGGAGGTGCCGTACGTTCGGTACTTGATCGGTCAGATTGTGAAGACGTACGACTACATCAACCGCGTTGTGCTAACGCTTCCGCTTTCGGTCTACGAGGGTACGTGGACAACACTCTCCCCTCTCGTTGCTATGCATCACCATGATCTTGCGTGTGCGTAGGAATTTTTTGAAATTACTACGTTCCCCAACAGTGATGCGCGCTCACGAAAGTGTGCTCCCTCCACAATAACGACTTTTTTTTATTCAATTTAAAGTTTTGTTTACTTTCCCCTGTTTTTTGCTCGGTTTTTCAGGTTCTCGAAGTTTTTGGCTTTTCTATGTTTCAATTGTTTTTTTCTTGCGGATGTAGCGCGTACCGCATCAGTAGATAAAAAAGCAAAACATAATGCACTACGCAGGGAGCACAAAGTAATGTAAATAAGGAAGCACAAATTGCACTGAAGCAAAGTTTCTCCAAACCAACCAACATGGGATTAGTTTCAAAGGGCTTGCCGCGAGGATACAACAGTGGAAACGGTTCATCATTTGGACACGTAGTAAAGTGATAAATCGTTTTGAACGTGTCTTGTAGAAAAATGTGTACATAGAAGGCCCATCCATCCTCGTCCTTGAGAAAAAACTCACCAAAACTCGTGATGCACATGCGCATCACCACTTACTGCCGCCAAAGGAGTTTTGGGATAACCTCAACTATGATTTCGAAAGGAATGAGCCAATCGAGCGAGGTCCTTCCAGTATAGCGTGTAGCGAGGAAGTGAACTAAGAGCACTCGGCGACGCAACACTGTGGAATCACCGTCGCTCACCTACTAGCTCAGTATCAGGGCCACCTTTTATGAAATCTTTTGTTCGTGTGAATACAAATCCAACGTGTAGAAACAAACAATTCATACTTGTGCTTATAATGACGGATGGAAAGTATGTGAAGTTTGGTATAAGGTGGTAATAAATGGATGTGTACTCGTTTAATATGTTCGCAATTTCGTGGACAAAAGATTTGGTGGAAGTCTTTTGGTTTGTGGGATTTATTCTTTGGGTGGTAAAAGGTGTGTGAAGGTAAAACAATGTATGAGAGAGGGTTGGAAGTTGACGTGGCTGCAGTAAAAATGTCCAGTGTACGTGGTAGGATTTGTACGGTCATGTGCATGGAAGGGCCATATGAAAAAATATAAAGAATTGCAGCATTGGTGGCTAGATTGATGGAAACATGATTAAGATGAGCAATAATAGAGATTACATAGTATTTGGTGGCCATTATCTAGCAGTTGACAACAGATGACATTAATGCCCTAGATTACATATGAATCAATCTAGACATAACCTTGCGACAGGGTATAATTATTTTGGACTACTGATGTGGAAGCATGGTCTGAATGTGCTGATTAGGTCTTGCAAGTGCAGTTTCCTTGAAGATAACAATTTAAAGCGACCTCGGCGCAGACGAATAGTACAACAAAGAGATTTAGTGTCAACAGGGAGATGATGATGCGGTGGAACTCTTAAGTAACATGAAATAGGTGGAAAAAGCGAGTGCATGCATTAACATGAAAGAAGTGGTTGGGCGTTGGTAGTTGAGTTCAATGTCTATGGTAAGGACATACACTTTGCTCTCCGGGGATAGAAGCGCGTCGACCTCACTTTTGATATACAAAACAATGGAAACCTAATACCATCTGAAAAAAAGTAGTGAATACATTAAGACTACTTTAGTGTGTGCGGATCCCAAGACGCCTGCATGGCCAGGATTCAGATGAGCGTCGGCGCCGAGTGCTCCTATGCAATTCCGGTGTAGCGAGTCATACTACACTCTAGCCTACATGAATTCCTTGGGCCGGCCCACTATAGTGTGTAATATAGCGCTGATTTAGTACCGTGATTTTTTCTAGGGTTTTAATGTTGGTTTTCTCTTGTTTCTGTCGGTTGACAACATGTTTCAATAATGCTCATGAAGTTAAATCCAAATTGTTTTGACATGTTTTAAAAAATTGTTCATGACATTGAAATAGTGTTTGTACCATTAAAAATTTACATGCATTTAAAAACAAATATTCACAACATCTTACCAATGTCCATCGTATGTTCACAATAATGACCATTGTGTATTTAATAATTGTCCACCGTGAATTTAAATGATGTTTAGCGTGTGCTTTAAAACTGTTTGCCATTTATTTCAAAAAGTGTTCATAACAAATAAAAAATATTTACATGTTTGAAAATGTTCATTAGATTTCTTTTTCAAATGTTGGGTTTAGAAAATGTCCTACATGTACTAAAAATGTGCATTTAAGATATGTTCAATAGAAAAATGTAAGATGTATTGGCAAATATATTTTAGCTTGTATGTGATTTTTTTAATCTATCCATAAAAATGTGTGACGTGTATTAAAAAATTAAATATATTTGAAAAATAGAAAAACAAAAATATACAAAACTGGAAGGAACTAATAAAATCAGTAAAGGAACGCACAACAAAAAAAAATCAATCACAACCTTCCTGAAATGGCCAAAGGTTTGGAAAACCTGTCTCGTAGACACTGCATGTTTTTAGAGGAGGTAGGCACTTTATGTAAGAACTTCCAAAACCAACGATATTGTGCCAGCCCATCAGAAAAAAACGCTTGAGGCGATATAACTGTGGGAGCAACTAGTTAACGAGCACTCCTTCGAGAGCCTCACAACGATCTGCGCCACTTGGCGTGCTCGCATCCGCCCGCCACGTGTCGCGCTCTAGGCGCTCCCTCTGATTTTTTTCCCGCACGTGTTTTCGGCCTTTTAAACGGTTTTTTTTTATGTTTCGGTTTTCCACTGGTCTTCCTTAGCTTTTGGTTTATAAAGAATTGATTTTTCGCACGAAAAACACATCTTTTTTTCCCTTTCGCTAGAGTCACGGTTTTGCTTCCGCGAAAGATACAGTTTTGCTTTCGCGAGAGTCACAGGCGTGCCTCTCGGAAATGGAAAAAAATATGTTGTCAATCTTTTTTTTCTTTCGTGAGAGGCGCGGTTTTGCTTCTGCGAGAGGCACGGTTATGCTTTCGCGAGGGGCACGGCCGTGCCTCTCGCGAAACGAAAAAACGCGCTTTCTACCTTTTCCTTTCGAGAGAAGCACGGTTTTGCTTTCGCGAGAGGCTCTGCCGTGCCTTTGGGAAACGAAAAAAAATGTGTTTTCTGTTTTTTTCTTTTGGGAGAGGCAGCATTTTGCTCCCGCAAGAGGCATGGTTATGCTTTCGTGAGAGGCACGGCCGTGCCTCCTCGGGAACGAAAAAATGTGTTTTCTCTTTCTTTTTCCTTTCGCGAAAGGCACGGTTGTGATTTTGCGAGAGGCACGGACGTGCCTCTTTTGGAAAGGGAAAAAACCCGTGCTTCCGGTTCAGTTTTTTTGTTCGGTTTTTTCTTGAATTTTTTTCTTCAAAACCTATCAGCATGGGATCTAGTTTTGAAGATCTCGGCGCGAAAAATCCAACAGTGAAAATGGTTCCAGATTTGTACTCACGGTTTAAGAGATAAAACGCTTTAAATAAACGAATCTAAAAAAAGGACAACTCGCAGGTTGCGACAAGTGGCATACATGCAGCGCGTCACTTACCATAACCTAGAAAGATAGGAGTGATCTTTGCACCGAGTACTCTTCAATTAGTGATTTTGTATAACTGTTTTGTGCGAACCGGCGCATGCAATGCACCTCCTCCTACTGCGATTGGGCTGGCCCATATATCTGCTTTTTCTTTTTAAAAGCTCAAAAATTGTGCGCCCGCTAGAATTCGAACTCAAGATCTGCTCTTGTACAGCTTTACGCCAACGACAACAACCATCAGGCCGCCGGACTCAGAGTCCGAGCCGGAGCCGCCCGCGCCGCCCGACCCCCTCCCCAAGCCAGGCCGCCCCCCTTCCCCCTTTAAATAGCCACCCGGGCCCCCCTGGAACCCCGAGCCGAGCCGCGCCGCCCCGCCGCCCGCCTCGCCGGAGTCCGAGCCGAGGTAGCCGCCGCCGCACAGTTTTCTGAGAAAAGCCGATTCGGTTTTTTTAGAAAACCCTAGTTTTCGTTTTTTTAAATAGATCGATTTTTTTCCGGTTTATTTATTTAGCGAGCGTTCGCTCGTTCATTCGTTTTAACGAACGCGTTCATCGTTAAGTTCCAGAAAACGAACGTTTGTTCGTTATTCTGTTCGTCGTTTCTCTTTTTCTCGGATTTTCCGTGATTATTTCTGATCGCGATTTCTGATCCGATTTTCGTTCTAGTATAACTTTTCGCTCGTTTATTGGAATCAGGCGATTCAAGCACCTGGAGTTTTGTCTCGAAACCCTCTTTCCATTTAACCAACTCAAACAAGTTTTTGCCTCAGTAAAATTTGACCTAGATTCAGATTAGTAAACGGAGTTTGTTTCTTTTGCCATTTGTCTTTCGTTGTTCATTCGATTTGATTCTTTTTGCCAACCGGAGTTCTTAAGTTGAACTATCTGGTTAGATCTCTGATTTGAGTTTTACCTATGCATTAGATTAGTACTTATTGTATGCTTGTTTGTTTGTTTGTTTGTGATAGAGTACCCGGATTGCGCCGCTTGCTACTTCGAATCCCTAGGTTTCACGGATCATCAACAAGGCAAGTGACACTTTGATCATACTTCCTATTACCCAGTTTTTATTGCATTAGATCAACCCTCGCACATTGCATGTTTAGGATCTAATTAAATTGTGGGTTTTAGGAAGTAGATGAGGTATGATGTCTACTACACAACCTTCTTCTTGTAGACGTTGTTGGGCCTCCAAGTGCAGAGGTTTGTAGGGCAGTAGCAAATTTCCCTCAAGTGGATGACCTAAGGTTTATCAATCCGTAGGAGGCGTAGGATGAATAGGGTCTCTCTCAAGCAACCCTGCAACCAAATAACAAAGAGTCTCTTGTGTCCCCAACACACCCAATACAATGGTAAATTGTATAGGGGCACTAGTTCGGCGAAGAGATGGTGATAAGAGTGCAATATGGATGGTAGATAAAGGTATTTGTAATCTGAAATTATAAAAACAACAAGTTGACTAATGATGAAAGTGAGCGTAAACGGTATTGCAATGCGTGGAAATAAGTCCTAGGGTTCATACTTTCGCTAGTGCAAGTCCTCTCAACAATAATAACATAATTGGATCATAAAACTATCCCTCAACATGCAACAAAGAGTCACTCCAAAGTCACTAATAGCGGAGAACGAACGAAGAGATTATGGTAGGGTACGAAACCACCTCAAAGTTATCCTTTCCAATCAATCCATTGGGCTATTCCTATAAGTGTCACAAAGAGCCCTAGAGTTCGTACTAGAATAACACCTTAAGATACAAATCAACCAAAACCCTAATGTCACCTAGATACTCCAATGTCACCTCAAGTATCCGTGGGCATGATTATACGATATGCATCACACAATCTCAGATTCATCTATTCAACCAACACAAAGGACCTCAAAGAGTGCCCCAAAGTTCTACCGGAGAATCACGACGAAAACGTGTGCCAACCCCTATGCATAGGTTCATGGGCGGAACCCGCAAGTTGATCACCAAAACATACATCAAGTGAATCACGTGATATCCCATTGTCACCACAGATACGCACGGCAATACATACATCAAGTGTTCTCAAATCTTTAAAGACTCAATCCGATAAGATTACTTCAAAGGGGAAACTCAATTCATTATAAGAGAGAAGAGGGGGAGGAGAAACATAAGATCCAACTATAATAGCAAAGCTCGCGATACATCAAGATCGTATCACCTCAAGAACACGAGAGAGAGAGAGAGATCAAACACATAGCTATTGGTACATACCCTCAGCCCCGAGGGAGAACTACTCCCTCCTCGTCATGGAGAGCACCGAGATGATGAAGATGGCCACCGGAGAAAGATTCCCCCTCCGGCAGGGTGCCGGAACGGGTCTAGATTGGTTTTCGGTGGCTACGAAGGCTTGCGGCGGCAGAACTCCCGACCTAATCTCTGTTCTGGAAGTTTTAGGGTACGTGGAGTTATATAGGCGGAAGAAGTATGTCAGGGGGGCCACGAGGGGCCCACGAGGCAGGGGGCGCGCCCTAGGGGGGCGCGCCCTAGGGGGGGCGCCCCCCACCCTCGTGACCGCCTCTCTGATGCCTTGGCGTAGGGTCCAAGTCTCCTAGATCATGTTCGGTGAGAAAATCACGTTCCTGAAGGTTTCGTTCCGTTTGGACTCCGTTTGATATTCCGTTTCTTCAAAACACTGAAATAGGCAAAAAACAACAATTATGGGCTGGGCCTCCGGTTAATAGGTTAGTCCCAAAAATAATATAAAAGTGGAAAATAAAGCCCAATATAGTCCAAAACAGTAGATAATATAGCATGGAGAAATAAAAAATTATAGATACGTTGGAGACGTATCAAGCATCCCCAAGCTTAATTCCTGCTCGTCCTCGAGTAGGTAAATGATAAAAAGAGAATTTTTGATGCGGAGTGCTACTTGGCATAATTTCAATGCAAATCTTCTTAATTGTGATATGAATATTCAGATTTGAAAGATTCAAGACAAAAGTTTATATTGACATAAAAATAATAATACTTCAAGCATACTAACAAAGCAATTATGTCTTCTCAAAATAACATGGCCAAAGAAAGTTATCCCTACAAAATCATATAGTCTGGCTATGCTCTATCTTCACCACACATAGTATTTAAATCATGCACAACCCCGATGACAAGCCAAGCAATTGTTTCATACTCTAACTTTTTCAAAACTTTTTCAATCAACGCAATACATGAGTGTGAGCCATGGATATAGCACTATAGGTGGAATAGAATGGTGGTTGTGGAGAAGACAAAAAGGAGGGGAAGATAGTCTCACATCAACTAGGCGTATCAAAGGGCTATGGAGATGCCCATCAATAGATATCAATGTGAGTGAGTAGGGATTGTCATGCAACGGATGCACTAGAGCTATAAGTATATGAAAGCTCAAATAGAAACTAAGTGGGTATGCATCCAACTTGCTTGCTCATGAAGACCTAGGGCAATTTGAGGAAGCCCATCATTGGAATATACAAGCCAAGTTCTATAATGTAAAATTCCCACTAGTATATGAAAGTGATAATATGAGAGACTCTCTACTATGAAGATCATGGTGCTACTTTGAAGCACAAGTGTGGTAAAAGGATAGTAGCATTGCCCCTTTTTATTTATTTTCTCTTTTTTTGGGCCTTATTTTTTTCTTTGGCCTTTCTCCTCTTTTTTTGGGACAATGCTCTATTAAATGATGATTATCACACTTTTATTTATTTACAACTCAATGATTACAACTCGATTCTAAAACAAAGTATGACTCTATATGGATGCCTCCGGCGGTGTACCGGGATATGCAATGAATCAAGAGTGACAAGTATGAAGAAAAAAATTATGAATGGTGGCTTTGCCACAAATACTATGTCAACTACATGATCATGCTAAGCAATATGACAATGATGAATGTGTCATGATGAACTAGATGGTGGAAAGTTGCATGGCAATATATCTCGGAATTGCTATGGAAATGCCATAATAGGTAGGTATGGTGGTTGTTTTGCGGAAGGTATATGGTAGGTGCATGATACCGGTGAAAGGTGCGCGGTACTAGAGAGGCTAGAAAAGGTGGAAGGGTGAGAGTGCGTATAATCCATGGACTCAACATTAGTCATAAAGAACTCATATACTTATTGCAAAAATCTACAAGTTATCAAAGCAAAGTATTACGTGCATGCTCCTAGGGGGATAGATTGGTAGGAAAAGACCATCGCTCGTCCCCGACCGCCACTCATAAGAAAGGCAATCAATAAATAAATCATGCTCCGACTTCATCACATAACGGTTCACCATACGTGCATGCTACGGGAATCACAAACTTCAACACAAGTATTTCTCAAATTCACAACTACTCAACTAGCATGACTCTAATATCACCATCTCCATATCTCAAAACAATTATCAAGTATCAAACTTCTCATAGTATTCAACACACTCATAAGAGAATTTTATTATTCTTGAATACCTAGCATATTAGGATTTTAAGCAAATTACCATGCTATCAAGACTCTCAAAATAATCTAAGTGAAGCATGAGAGATCAATAGTTTCTATAAAACGAATCCACCACCGTGCTCTAAAAGATATAAGTGAAGTACTAGAGCAAACAACAAACTACTCCGAAGGATATAAGTGAAGATCAATGAGTAGTCGAATAATTATGCAACTATGTGAAGACTTTCTAAAATTTAATAATTTCAGATCTTGGTACTTTATTCAAACAGCAAGAAAAACAAAATAAAATGACATCTAAGAATAGCAAACATCATGTGAGGAAGCAAAAACTTAGGATCAACCGATACTAACCGGTAGTTGTTGAAGAAGAAAGGTGGGATGCCAACTGGGGCATCCCCAAGCTTAGATGCTTGAGACTTATTGAAATATTATCTTGGAGTGCCTTGGGCATCCCCAAGCTTGAGCTTTTGTGTCTCCTTAATTTCTTTCATATCATGGTCTCCCTAAATCTCAAAAGCTTCATCCACACAAAACTCAACAAGGACTCGTGAGATAAGTTAGTATAAACCATTGCCAAAACCTTATCATACTCTACTGTAGCAAATCACAAAAAATATTATTCAACATTGCATACTAAATGCCTCTGCATATTTAATAGTCCTATCCTCAAATAGAATTATTAAAGAAGCAAACATATGCAAACAATGCAAACATAACAACAATCTGCCTAAACAGGGCAATCTGTAAAGAATGCAGCAACATCCATACTTTCCTAGCTCCAAAAATTATGAAAGAAAATTCCCACTGTAGTAAATTTATCAAATGCAAAAGGTTTCAACATTTTATCACATTCTGACTTTTCTAGGGAATTATTGCAACAGCGGTAAACTTTCTGTTTTCAAACAGCAACATGTATACTTGTAACGTAGGCATAGTAAAGACTATTAATGCCACTTTTATTGAAATAAAAGATGAAAAACATTGTTCTAAATAACAGCAAGCAAATAATAACAAAATAAATTGACGCTCCAAGCAAAACACATATCATGTGGCGAATAAAAATATAGCTCCAAGTAAAGTTACCGATGAAAGTGGACGAAAGAGGGGATGCCTTCCGGGGCATCCCCAAGCTTAGGCTCTTGGCTATCCTTGAATATTACCTTGGGGTGCCTCGGGCATACCCAAGCTTAGGCTCTTGCCACTCCTTATTCCATAGTCCATCGAATCCTTACCCAAAACTTGAAAACTTCACAACACAAAACTTAACAGAAAACTCATAAGCTCCGTTAGTATAAGAAAATAAATCACCACTTCAAGGTACTGTAATGAACTCATTCTTTATTTATATTGGTGTTAAACCTACTGTATTCCAACTTCTCTATGGTTTATAAACTCTTCTACTAGCCATAGATTCATCAAAATAAGTAAACAACACATGAAAAACAGAATCTGTCAAAAACAGAACAGTCTGTAGTAATCTAGATCAAACGTATACTTCTGGAACTCATAAAATTATAAAATAAATTTCTGGACCTGAGTAATTTATCTATTAATCATCTGAAAAAATAATTAACTAAATATCACTCTCCAAATAAAAATGGCAGCAGTTCTCGTGAGCGCTAAAGTTTCTGTTTTTTACAGCATGATCAACAAGAGTCTCCCCAAGTCTTCCCAAAGGTTCTACTTGGCACAAACACTAATTAAAAGTATAAAACCACATCTAAACAGAGGCTAGATGAATTTTTTTATTACTAAACAGGAGCAAAAAGCAATGAATAAAAATAAAATTGGGTTGCCTCCCAACAAGCGCTATCGTTTAACGCCCCTAGCTAGGCATGATGATTTCAACGATGCTCACATAAAAGATAAGAATTGAAACATAAAGAGAGCATCATGAAGAATATGACTAGCACATTTAAGTATAACATACTTCTTATGCATAGGGATTTTGTGAGCAAACAACTTGTGGGAACAACAATCAACTAGCATAGGAGGGCAAAACAAGCATAACTTCAAAACTTTAAGCACATAGAGAGGAAACTTGATATTATTGCAATTCCTACAAGCATATGTTCCTCTCTCATAATAATTTTCAGTAGCATCATGAATGAATTCAACAATATAACCAGCACCTAAAGCATTCTTTTCATGATCTACAAGCATAGAAATTTTATTACTCTCCACACAAGCAAAATTCTTCTCATGAATAATAGTGGGAGCAAACTCAACAAAATAATTATCATGTGAGGCATAATCCAATTGAAAACTAAAATCATGATGACAAGTTTCATGGATATCATTATTCTTTATAGCATACAAGTCATCACAATAATCATCATAGGTAGCAACTTTGTTCTCATAATCAATTGGAACCTCTTCCAAAATAGTGGATTCATCATAAAATAAAGTCATGACCTCTCCAAATCCACTTTCATCAATATAATCATCATAGATAGGAGGCATGCTTTCATCATAATAAATTTGCTCATCAAAACTTGGGGCACAAAAAATATCATCTTCATCAAACATAGCTTCCCCAAGCTTGTGGCTTTGCATATCATTAGCATCGTGGATATTCAAGGAATTCATACTAACAACATTGCAATCATGCTCATCATTCAAATATTTAGTGCCAAACATTTTCTAGATTTCTTCTTCTAGCACTTGAGCACAATTTTCCTTTCCATCATACTCACGAAAGATATTAAAAAGGTGAAGCGTATGAGACAAACTCAATTCCATTTTTTATAGTTTTCTTTTATAAACTAAACTAGTGATAAAACAAGAAACTAAAAGACTTGATTGCAAGATCTAAAGATATACCTTCAAGCGCTAACCTCCCCGGCAATGGCGCCAGAAAAGAGCTTGATGTCTACTACACAACCTTCTTCTTGTAGACGTTGTTGGGCCTCCAAGTGCAGAGGTTTGTAGGACAGTAGCAAATTTCCCTCAAGTGGATGACCTAAGGTTTATCAATCCGTAGGAGGCGTAGGATGAAGATGGTCTCTCTCAAGCAACCCTGCAACCAAATAACAAAGAGTCTCTTGTGTCCCCAACACACCCAATACAATGGTAAATTGTACAGGTGCACTAGTTCGGCGAAGAGATGGTGATACAAGTGCAATATGGATGGTAGATAAAGATATTTGTAATCCGAAATTATAAAAACAACAAGTTAACTAATGATGAAAGTGAGCGTAAACGGTATTGCAATGCGTGGAAATAAGGCCTATGGTTCATACTTTCGCTAGTGCAAGTCCTCTCAACAATAATAACATAATTAGATCATAAAACTATCCCTCAACATGCAACAAAGAGTCACTCCAAAGTCACTAATAGCGGAGAACGAACGAAGAGATTATGGTAGGGTACGAAACCACCTGAAGTTATTCTTTCCAATCAATCCGTTGGGCTATTCCTATAAGTGTCACAAACAGCCCTAGAGTTCGTACTAGAATAACACCTTAAGATACAAATCAACCAAAACCCTAATGTCACCTAGATACTCCAATGTCACCTCAAGTATCCGTGGGCATGATTATACGATATGCATCACACAATCTTAGATTCATCTATTCAACCAACACAAAGGACCTCAAAGAGTGCCCCAAAGTTCTACCGGAGAATCACGACGAAAACGTGTGCCAACCCCTATGCATAGGTTCATGGGCGGAACCCGCAAGTTGATCACCAAAACATGCATCAAGTGAATCATGTGATATCCCATTGTCACCACAGATACGCATGGCAAGACATACATCAAGTGTTCTCAAATCTTTAAATACTCAATCCGATAAGATTACTTCAAAGGGAAAACTCAATTCATTACAAGAGAGAAGAGGGGGAGGAGAAACATAAGATCCAACTATAATAGCAAAGCTCGCGATACATCAAGATTGTATCACCTCAAGAACACGAGAGAGAGAGAGAGAGAGATCAAACACATAGCTACTGGTACATACCCTCAGCCCCGAGGGAGAACTACTCCCTCCTCATCATGGAGAGCACCGGGATGATGAAGATGGCCATCGGAGAAAGATTCCCCCTCCGGCAGGGTGCCGAAACGGGTCTAGATTGGTTTTCGGTGGCTACGGAGGCTTGCGGCGACGGAACTCCCGATCTAATCTCTGTTCTGGAAGTTTTAGGGTACATGGAGTTATATAGGCGGAAGAAGTATGTCAGGCGGGCCACAAGGGGCCCATGAGGTAGGGGCGCGCCCTACGGGGGGGGGGGGGCGCCCCCACCCTCGTGACCGCCTCTCTGATGCCTTGGCGTAGGGTCCAAGTCTCCTCGATCGCGTTCGGTGAGAAAATCATGTTCCCGAAGGTTTCATTCCGTTTGGACTCCATTTGATATTCCGTTTCTTCGAAACACTGAAATAGGCAAAAAACAGCAATTTTGGCCTGGGCCTCCGGTTAATAGGTTAGTCCCAAAAATAATATAAAAGTGGAAAATAAAGCCCAAAACAGTAGATAATATAGCATGGAGCAATCAAAAATTATAGATACATTGGAGACGTATCAAGGTAGTACCTATTACCTGTTTTATTATCAAACCTTTGGGAGTTACTTCTACGTTGCGTATCGCTATGCTATGCTAGTAGACGTGGATTGGGTGAGTGTATCCATGACAGATGTGAGATTGTTAAATTAATGGTTTATCTAAGGTGGCAACTTAAACACACATCTAGGTGGATTGAGGCACCTGGGTATTCCAGCGATTGCCTGTTTTTCTTTTGGACCGCCACCCAGGCTCAAAGGGATCATGAGATTATTCATACTAGAAACTTTCGTGTGCAGCCACAAGCTACTATGGGCTCTAGCATAGTTGACTAAGTCGTGCGAACTCTTATAGTGGTAGACTAGCAGATGTAGGGGATGTAGGTTGGTACGGTCTACCCGTTCGTAAGGTGCAAGCGCCTCTGAAAGACTATGTCTCGGTCATCCATTTCTCAAACACCATGTAGTGCGAGAATCCCAAAGATTGAGTCTTGTGGGGAAAAGTGCGCAAACCTCTGCGGAGTGTATAAACTAATCATGGTTAGCCGTGTCCCCGGTTATGGACAACTTGAGTATCTAGTACTTGGATTATCATGTGAATCTCATCATGTTACTCTAATTAATTTTGTTGGGTTAATGCTGATGCTTAATTGGGATTGAGAGCGTGTCTACACTCTCAATGTTTAACAACTACCATGATAATTAAATAAAATTTATTTCTTTGCAGTAGGGAAAAATTGGCTTTACGCAAAACTGTAACCATAGAGCTTTCCACCAGCCAAATATGCATGTAGTTTAGTCTTATTCTTCCATCATTCTCTATGTGTTACTTTGCCAGCATATTCCATGTGCTGACCCGTTTTCGGGCTGCAACGTTCATGTTGCAGACTTTTCAGACGACGAGTAAGGAGACTTTTAGGTCGTGGTTCTATACTCAGTGATGCCGTTGGAGTTGATGGACTCACTTATCTTCCAATCCTTCCGCTGTTATCGTTATTTGATGGCCTTAAGCCATATTTATTGTAATAAGTTCTCTTTTGAGACACTCGATGTAATAAGTGTGTGATTGCTACTCTGTTATAAATCCTTCAAGTACTGTGTGGTGTCAGCATTACTGATCCAGGGATGACACCGGAGCACAGAGATCAGACTGGTTGAGGTCTGGTCGCTACAAGATGGTATCAGAGCACACGCTGACTGTAGGACACGACCACTAAGCTAAAAGCCCTAGATCACTACTCACTCTTCTCATTCTGACTCCTTAGCTTTTCCTACTCTTTTAGGATGGCGGATGCAAGGAACAAGTTCACGCAACCGCATGAAGATACACCCTTTGGACGTCACCTGAAGGAAGCCACTAGATATCTGAACATCGGAGTACCAAGCTTCACCGGAACCTACAACGCAACTTTACCTGAAGAGGAGCGCCGTATGATTCAAGTTCAAGTTCCAGGAAGGACGTTCATGCCAGTCACCGAGCCCATAGAGTTTTCCTTTGATGCACCAACCTAGAGTCTAGGAAAGAGCATGGCAGCTCACATCACCATGGGACGTATTGGAGCAGTTTAACGCAATGATCTCAAGGATACTATTTACCAGATTTGTGGGTGCCGAGATGAGCACTGGGAGATGATCAACACCAAGAACAATAGATCCATTGCAGCTTTTATCCAGGAGTTGAACCAGCACATTCGACGTCAGGAGAACCAGGTGTGCGCAGACATGATAGATCTGAAGAAGGCAAGAACAAGAATCAGAGAACTGGAGGAAGAACTCAAGGCTACACGTGAAGATTATGAAGAGGAAATCGAAGTACTAGTGGAGAAGAATGACGACCTGATCAAGAAGATCGGAATATTCATGGGAGGCCCTACACCAGTAGAAGAAGACGAAGAACCCAAGGAGATTCGCCCGGAAGACTACATCATTATCGACGACACCGACTCGGATCCAGATGATAGCGATGATGACTATGTTGATGAAGCTGGAGCAGATATCATGGAGTCTGCAACCGAAGAATATTTCTAGTAGACCACCCAATAGTAGTAGTAGTCCACCATGTAAATATAGTAGCCCGAGCACTTTTGCGATAGTTAGACCGATTGTGTGCCCTTGTTTGATTGAATGAAGTGAATTGTTTGCTTTTGCCTCATGTGCATAAGGGTAGTGTTTCTCCTTAGACCCCTCTCTATTCTTAAATATCATCCTTTCTAAACCTATCAGATGCCTCCGAGACGTGACCCCGGATTTACATTCCCACCGGAGCTCACTCAGTTGATCCAGCAGCAGAATACGTTGATGCAGTTGCTAGTCCAGAATCAGAATCGGGGGAACAACAACAACAACCCACCACCACCACCACTTGTTGACCACTTAGCCCGTTTTCTTAGGCTGAACCAGCCAGTGTTTTCCAGTAGCACCGAGCTTATAGTAGCAGATGATTGGCTCCGCAAGACAGCCAGAGAGTTGACCACGGCAGGATGCACAGACGCGGAAAAGGTGAGGTTTGCCGCACATCAGCTTGACGGACTCGCAACATCATGGTGGGAGAATTTCACAGCCACTTTCCCTATCGACACTGTCACATGGGACCAGTTCCAGCAGGCTTTCCGTACTGCCCATGTTTTAGCAGGAGCTATGGCCATGAAGAAGCGTGAGTTTCGCAACTTGCGCCAAGGAGGGCGGACAGTTGGCCAGTATGTGGAGGACTTTAGTAAGCTAGCACGTTATGCCCCAGATGACGTTGCTACGGATGCAGCTAAGCAGGAGAAGTTTCTGGAAGGACTGAATGATGAGTTGAGCATGCAGTTGATGGTAGCAACCTTCAACAACTACCAGGAGTTGGTAGATCGTGCTCTTATGATTGAAGGGAAGCGGCAGCAAATTAAGAACCACAAGAGGAAGTATGGACAAGGGAAGTACAATTCTGGAGCTCAGCAAAAGCCGCGCTTTACCCCTAGACCGGGAGGACCTTTTTCAGCATACCCATGGAGGAGGAAGCTCCACAATCATAATGTCCCCAAGAATGGTAATGGGAATGGAGGAAGCAACGGCCAGAACCGTACCAACCCATCAACCCCAGCCAAGAGAGACCTGAGCCAAGTCACTTGCTTTAAGTGCCAAAAGACCGGACATTATGCCAATGAATGTCCTGAAGCCCAGAATGGAAATGGAAATGACAATGAAAGCTCTGGGAATAAGCCGAACCCTTTCAACAGGGGACAGGTGAACCACGTTAACGTGGAGGAGGTTGAAGCCCAGCCTGATGCAGTAATAGGTAAGTTTTTGGTTAAGTCATTTACTGCACTCGTTCTTTTTGATACTGGTGCATCGCATTCATACATCTCAAGGGGATTTGTGGATAAGTATAAACTGCCAACCCAAGCCCTTAGGTCACCCATGTTAGTAACCTCGCCTGGAGCAGAGTATATGGCTAGTCTATGGTGTGATCGGTTACCATTAAGGATTGGTAACTATGTATTTCCCCCGGACCTAACAAAGGTAGCTCATTTCATCCCAGTGAAGACTACCTACACTAGTGCTAAGCTGGCAAAGATATACATGACCAGGATCGTATGTCTGCATGGAGTTCCAAGGAGCATTGTATCAGATAGAGGAACCCAGTTTACCTCAAAGTTCTGGAATCAGTTGCACGAAACTTCAGGTACCAGGCTAGAGTTCAGTACAACTTTCCATCCGCAGACAGATGGACAGACCGAAAGAGTCAATCAGATTTTGGAGGATATGCTGAGAGCTTGTGCGCTAGATTATGGATCTAGTTGGGACGACAATTTACCATATGCAGAGTTCTCTTACAACAACAGTTATCAATCCAGTTTGAAGATGGCCCCTTTCGAAGCCTTGTACGGAAGGAGGTGCAGGACCCCATTGTCGTGGGATGAAGTTGGAGACCGCCAGTTGTTTGGACCGGATCTGATTAAGGAATCTGAACAGAAGGTGAAATTGATTCACGATAGGCTCAAGGTAGCCCAGTCCAGGCAGAAGAGCTACGTAGATTCGAAACGCAAGTAGACAGTCTACGAAGTCGGAGACCGAGTCTATCTTCGAGTATCTCCACTTCGAGGAGTTAAGCGCTTTGGAGTTAAGGGAAAGTTAGCGCCACGTTTTGTAGGACCATACAAAGTTTTGGAGCGTATGGGAGAAGTAGCTTACAAGTTGAAATTGCCCGAAGGATTGTCAGGAGTTCACGATGTATTCCACGTTTCCCAGTTGAAGAATTGCCACGCAGAGATGGCTGATATACCGCTGAGATATACAGTGCCGCTGGAAGCGATTCAGTTGGACAGTGATTTGACCTATAAGAAGAAACCAATTAAGATTCTTGAGTATGCCAGCCGAGTAACCCGCAGCAAGGTTATCAAGTTTTGCAAAGTTCAGTGGAGCCACCACACGGAGGATGAAGCCACCTGGGAGCGAGAGGAAGATCTGCTGAAGGACCACCCTCACCTATTTTCTAGCCAACCCGAATCTCGAGGGCGAGATTCATCTTAAGGGGGGTAGGTTTGTAACATCCCAAATTTCCAATTTGGAATGTTATACACTAGATCATCAATGCATATCATATTTATTGCATTTTGGTTGATCCTAGAAATTTCACGCAACTCAAAGACCCTCGGAGAGAGTTGGGGATTTCGCTATTTTCATATTTGAGTTTTCTCAAATTTTGAAAAATAGGATCATTTGATTTATTTATTTTATCTTCAATTATTTCTATTACAAAAAAATATGAGAGAGAGAATAAAATGACTTTCCCAAAATAAAGAAATATTGAGGATTTAATAATAAAATCAAATAAGTTTTATTTCAGAGTTTTTCGTTTTTTTTGAATTTAGGAAAAAATTGCATGTTTTCAAAAATTGCATTTAGGGCCAAGAAAATGTTCATCCTGTTCTAAATATTTTATTTAGACGGTGAAAAATTGTTTTGGCATTTTTAGATTTTTATTTATTTTTCTAAAAAAATTTAGTCCCGTGAAATTTTCTTTAAAAAATAATAATAATAATAACTCGCGCCCGACTGGGCCAAAGGCCCAGCCGAGCCAGGCCGGCCCGCCAGGAGCCGCCCCTCCTGCGCCGTGCTGCCGCCGGACTCACAGTCCGAGCCGGAGCCGCCCGCGCCGCCCGACCCCTCCCCAAGCCAGGCCACCGCCCCCTTCCCCCTTTAAATAGCCACTCGGGCCCCCCCCGGAGCCCCGAGCCGAGCCGCCCCGCCCCGCCCACGCAGCCCCGCCACCTGCCTCGCCAGAGTCCGAGCCGAGGTAGCCGCCGTCGCCTGGTTTTCTGAGAAAAACCAATTCGTTTTTTTAGAAAACCCTAGTTTTCGTTTTTTTAAACAGATCGGTTTTTCCGGTTTATTTATTTAGCGAGCATTCGCTTGTTCGTTCGTTTTAACGAACGCGTTCATCGTTAAGTTCCAGAAAACGAACGTTCGTTCATTATTCTGTTCGTTTTTTCTCTTTTTCTCGGATTTTCTGTGATTATTTCTGATCGCGATTTCTGATCCAATTTTCGTTCTAGTATAACTTTTCGCTCGTTTATCGGAATCAGGCGATTCAAGCGCCTGGAGTTTCGTCTCGAAACCCTCTTTTCATTTAACCAACTCAAACAAGTTTTTGCCTCAGTAAAATTTGACCTAGATTCATATTAGTAATCGGAGTTTGTTTCTTTTGCCGTTTGTCTTTCGTTGCTTCGTTCGATTTGATTCTTTTTGCCAACCGGAGTTCTTAAGTCGAACTATCTGGTTAGATCTCTTATTTGATTTTTACCTGTGCATTAGGCGAGTACTTCTTGTATGCTTGTTTGTTTGCGATAGAGTACCCGGATTGCGCCGCTTGCTACTTTGAATCCCTAGGTTTCACGGATCATCAGCAAGGCAAGTAACACTTTGATCATACTTCCCAGTACCCAGTTTTTATTGCATTAGATCAATCCTCACACATTGCATGTTTAGGATATAATTAAATTGTGGGTTTTAGGAAGTAGATGAGGTAGTACCTATTACCTGTTTTATTATCAAACCTTTGGGAGTTACTTCTACGTTGCTTATCGCTATGCTATGCTAGTAGACGTGGATTGGGTGAGTGTATCCATGACAGATGTGAGATTGTTAAATTAATGGTTTATCTAAGGTGGCAACTTAAACACGCATCTGGGTGGATTGAGGCACCTGGGTATTCCAGCGATTGCCTGTTTTTCTTTTGGACCGCCACCCAGGCTCAAGGGGATCATGAGATTATTCATACTAGAAACTTCCGTGTGCAGCCACAAGCCACTATGGGCTCTAGCATAGTTGACTAAGTCGTGCGAACTCTTACAGTGGTAGACTAGCAGATGTAGGGGATGTAGGTTGGTACGGTCTACCCGTTCGTAAGGTGCAAGCGCCCTCTGAAAGACTATGTCTCGATCATCCGTTTCTCAAACACCATGTAGTGCGAGAATCCCAAAGATCGAGTCTTGTGGGGAAAAGTGCGCAAACCTCTGCGGAGTGTATAAACTAATCATGGTTAGCCGTGTCCCCGGTTATGGACAACTTGAGTATCTAGTACTTGGATTATCATGTGAATCTCATCATGTTACTCTAAATAATTTTGTTGGGTTAATGCTGATGCTTAATTGGGATTGAGAGCGTGTCTACACTCTCAATGTTTAACAACTACCATGATAGTTAAATAAAATTTATTCCTTTGCAGTAGGGAAAAATTGGCTTTACGCAAAACTGAAACCATAGAGTTTTTCACCAGCCAAATATGCATGTAGTTTAGTCTTATTCTTTCATCATTCTCTATGTGTTACTTTGCCAGCATATTCCATGTGCTGACCCGTTTTCGGGCTGCAACGTTCATGTTGCAGACTTTTCAGACGACGAGTAAGGAGACTTTTAGGTCGTGGTTCTATACTCAGTGATGCCGTTGGAGTTGATGGACTCACTTATCTTCCAATCCTTCCGCTGTTATCATTATTAGATGGCCTTAAGCCATATTTATTGTAATAAGTTCTCTTTTGAGACACTCGATGTAATAAGTGTGTGATTGCTACTCTGTTATAAATCCTTCGAGTACTGTGTGGTGTCAGCATTACTGATCCAGGGATGACACTGGAGTACAGATATCAGACTAGTTGAGGTCTGGTCGTTACACCAGCGCCTGCAGCGCTAAATAGGATTCGTGCAGAAAAGTGCAGGATTGCCTATATGCCGCACATTGTGGTAGAATGCCGAGCAAACACGCATAAGGCGCTCGCCTTGGCCATACCACTTGCCACATAGAGCGCTCGCCTATAGCGCCTTGGTTTTCATACTGTAGAGACCCAGGTTTCCATATATCAACTCGGACTTTCCTCTAACACCACTGTGGGGAACATTTTTCCGAACGTGAATGCATTTTGCATTTGTGAATAATTTTTTAAAATGGAAATTTCTTTTGAAATTTTGAATATTTCATGAAAAACGAAAAAAAAACAAATTGAATTTCCAGAATCTTCCAGAACTTGTGAACAAATTTGGAGAAATAGGAATATTTTCTAAAATTCCAAACAATGTTCCAAAAACACATTTTTTAAATGGGAGCTTGGTTTGAGATTCCCAAATATTTATCAAACAACCCTAACATTTTTTGAATTTGTGAACCTATTTATAAAGCACGTTCATTTTTCAGATTTCAGAACATTTTTCCAATAAGAAAAAACCCAACTAAAACTGAAAAAAATGAACAATAGAAAAACGAGGATGTTCTAGAATTTTCCAAAACCGAAAGCAGGACCCTCTCTGCCTACCCCTAAAATGATCCAGCCCACTTGCTTTGTTCGGCAGTTTTTTGCTGTAATGTGCGGCAAATAGGAAATACTGAAAATCCCTATGTGACGCACTTTGTGTCAAATTATTGGGGCTTCTCACATAAGCAGGGAACATATCATGTGCAACGGTGCCTGTGGTGCTACCAGTGCATCAGACCTGCTAGCACATTTCAAAATATTCCAAAAATAAGAAAAATTCAGCACATTCACACAATATTAATATTTGTTGTCGTAAAATTTTATATCAAAATTCAAAAGATTGAAAAAATGATAAATTTGACATCAATCTATTAATGGGCCAAATCTAAAGACCGAGTTATATTACATACTATTTAGTGTTAGATTTGTCATTTTTGTATCTTGACCAATGTTTTAAATTTTGATTTGACATTTCGTGACAACAAGCATTGATGTTGTGTGAATGTTTCCAACTTTTTTTCACATTGTTTAAACATTTTAAAATGAGTTACGGAGGTCCGGTGCACCGGTAGCACCACAAAGCACTCGGTGCACCAGATATTTACCCACAAATGCCAGCCAGTTGGGCCAACCAATTTAGTTATCCAGTTCTGGAAACTTTTCGAAAGGTTTGATTCAGTTTTAGTAGTTTTTTGTTTTATTTTCTGATGTTTCATTTACCCGAATTCTTTGGTTTTTAGTTTTAAAGTCTCTTTTTGAATTTTTTTCGAAATTCTAAGATTTGTTTCGAATTTCAAAAATTGTTCGGGTTTATTAAAAACATGTTCATGTTTTTAAACATTTGTTCAAAAATTCAAGATATAGCCACTTATAAAAACTGTTCACATATTCAAAAGATGTTCCTGTGTTCATGAAGGTTTAGAATTTGAAAAATGTTTTGGTTTTCAAAATGTGTTTATAAATTATATTTTTTATGAATTTTAAAAAATGTCATGTTTCCAGTAACTGTTCCCAATTTCCAAACAAGTTCAAAATTTAGAAATGTTAATGTTTATTTAAATCAGTTTCTCACAATTGTTACACTGTTATCGTATTTTTTTTCAAAAAATGGTTTTCAAAAAATGTCCTCTTTTTTGAAAAACATCCAGGTTTTAAAAATAATATTTTTTAGGAATTTTTCGTATTTTCAAAAAAGTAATTTTATGTAATGAATAAAAAAGGCTGCCTTTTTGGCAATATAAATGGTTGCTACAGTAGCCTGGCCGCTACAGCGTGCGATGGGCTGGCCCAGTCGAGGCGCTCCCTGTGCGGGAGGCCTACTATTCGCCGCGAAGCGCGGCATAGGAGAGCACAGCCCGGCTGGAATAGTCGATTCGGAATAGTCAGTCTGCCGTCCCCGGCTCAAAGAATAATTGAATTGGACCCTATATAAAAAGAAAACAAAATAAGGGAACCCTAGCACCGTCGCAAACCCGAAACTATTCTTCTTCAACCTCCCATCTGGTCTCGACGAATTGATCGCGGTCGCCGTCCACGCCACCAAAGGTACCCTCTTTCTTCTTCGCGGTGGAGTCAGGGTAAACCTAAATCTGTGAAAGCAAGTCTGAAGACCGCCCTCTGTGGACTCGAGAGGCGCTCGGCATCGCCCACCTGGCCCCGCCACTGCGCTTGCCGAAGTTGTCGCCGCCCCCGAGCCCTTCTCGTCGCTGCAGGGCGGGCGTGCTCCTCCACGTGCCGTTCTCCTTGCCGACCTGCTGCTGCGCCGCCTTGCCGTCTCCCTCCACCCTGCCGCGCAACGCAGATCCGCGCCGCTGGGTGAGGAGACGGGGAGCACCGGGGGCGACGGTGGTGTGTTGCTGTGGCGGCGCTTTGTTCAGTACTTCAGTTTTTAGTGGCGTTGAGAGAATGAAGATGTTTTTTCTTCTGCTGCTGATTGATTGTTATGTGTTTATGCTTGCTAACGATTGCTGGTTGATTTTCTATGTGCTGCTTGCTTGCTACCTGTATCTTCCTATCTGCTGCTGCTTGTTAGCTACTGCTGGCGTTTGCTCAATAAGTAAGAATGTTTTTGTTTTGATTATGGAGAAACGAATGTCGAATTGGGTAGATATATGGTTTTTGAAGATATAACCGTTCAAAAATACAGTTGTTAGACATGTCTGGTAGTCACAGAAAATTAATAAAGTACAAGTTGGTGGAATTAGAGAGTGGGATTTGAGGAATTCAGAGAAATAGATATTTTTTTGGTCAGCCTCTCCAATCAATGATGTAGGGAGTCAAATTTGCGCAGTACATCAGACTTGCTCTAAAATCCACACAATAGTGGTAATGTGGATTTGCTATTTTTTCCCATTTTGAACCTTAATGTGGTCCGAATCTTGCATTCCCCGGCTTGGTGGCTAATTAGCCAGTCACACACTGCAGCCACCATGTGTGGCAGCAATCTCTGTGTGAATGGTCAGTAAGCTCACCTACATTTACTCGATTTGTTGTGTCAATTGGAGGAACCACTCTTCTACATGATTCCTTCTTTGATTCATCAACTCACACATTGATGCGCTAAAACTCTAGTTTCCTCACAACAAAGTTAAATTTCTAATACTGCTGCAAAATAAACTAAATTTTGGAAGTACTTTTGGCTGACATTTATTAGGTGGTTACCTTGACATGGTTCTCTTGATTTGTATTCTGTGTACAAGTTTCTTTTAACGCTTCGATGTATAAGGAGTTAGTGAGACAGTCAGCTGTCCAATGTATAGTACTGGGAAGTGTAAAATTCAGTTTATAGAATTGACCTGCCATTGCCAAGTGCAGAGTAATCTCCGATTACAAAGAATTATATGACGTTCCTCTGTGGACTGACCTTATGCAATCCTTCTCTTGTTAATGCGGTCTCAAGCCAGTCTAGGCTCGGTGGCTAATTAGCCAGTTATAAACTTGAGCCACCATGGCAGCAATCTTTGTGTTAATAGTCAATAAGCTCAGCTGCATTAACTTCTTTAGTTTTGTCAAGTGGAGGAATTCCTCTTTCACATGCTTCCTTCTTTGATACATCAGATCACACAATTACACTTGCAAGTTTTTGTTTGGTGGCAATTTTGTTTAGGGTCTTTAGGAATTAAGAACCATTGTGAATATATGTGTTGCACTTTGATGCTTCTTTTTTTATTGCAATCAATAATCGGTGGTCACCTTAATGTACTCCTGTCGGTGTACATATTGGTTCACCTGTTAGTGAAGCAATCACCAAGATAACAAATGTATCTTCTGAGCAGTATGTTCCACCTTAACTGATGTTTGTGCTTGTGCTTTGGTGTTTTTGTCTTTAGAGTACCAGTATTTGATTGTGGATTGCCTGCTAGTTTGTTAGGAAGTTTGTACTGTCTACATTTGTTTTACAGAACTGGTGTGCAATTGTTGAGAGGAGAGTCTTCTCTCTGTATAATTATATCATGCGCCCTTCCCGAAACAACCTTATGCTAACACATGGTGGCTCATCTTTTGAAGCATACACACACACAATTAGTCAAGGATATCACATGTTGCTCTATAGACTACGATATTGGTGCCTGTCCCTTCATACATGTAAAACTGGAATCATGTGGTGTTTGGTTAGAGGTTATATGCATTTTTTTGTTTATAGTAGCTGGAAGTATTCTAATGCTTAGGATTTGGATTCATTATTTTTACCATTGACTAGTATATATACATTGAAAAAGATGATTGATTTCTTTTGTTGTACATATTCTCTGTGAAACTCAAATGTAAAATTAGTTTTTTTTTTCAAATAGGCTGCTATTTTTCTTTTCTTTTTTAAGGGGGACTGCTATTTTTCATTGGTATTCATCATGATGGATTGAATTGCAGACTTTTGTCCATTTTGTCTCACTTTAGTTTCAAATATATGCAGTGTCATCCACAATGTCTGGCGATGTCCAATCTGAAGTCCCCCAGCCACCTTCATCTTCTGTAAAGCCCGCCTCAACTTCGTGCCGAAAGAAGAACTCCGGCACCTCGTTTGTCACGCAACTGAGGGATCACTTCCACGAGTTTATTCATGCCTCCATGGACGAACACAGGACATGCTTAACAAACACTGTCAAGAAATTGTTTGCGATGTCAAAGGGAGTCGCAGAGGGGACTGCTGGGGCAAAAGAAGCTGGAGCTGAAAGCGTTTTGCCACTTCAGAGTGAAGTGTCACGGTAGAAACATATGATGCAATGTCAGTTCTGTGTAGTGAAATTTTGTCGCTGTCACCAAGCATAATCCTCGAGTCAAACAGTAGAGTTTCAAATTTTTGGTGAATATATTATGTACAGTTACATCATGCAATCATGCTGTCGTCATTTGACTGTCTATGCAAGAAGAGAAACATTTCTTTCTCTTCTATCTATAGATAGAATCAGGGTACCCAACAATTGTTTTTTCTGTATTCTGATCTTTTGCCTATAAAAACGATGTCTTTGTCTATCTACAAGTGCGTCACGAGTATGACCAGGACCGCACAAAGAACTACCCCAGCCGAGGAAGCAGCCCAACTGCTCCCCGCCGGCGAGCCGGAGGTGTCCGTCGCGTCGTAGAGGGAGCTGAGCCTGAAATCCGGGTTGGACCCGTACAGCAGCTGCACGCCTTCGACGTCGTCGACGGTGAGGTCGGCCTTCTTCTCCAGCGGTTTGATGCTCGGGTACATGACGGCCTGCGGCGAAGTCGAGTGTCCGAGCCCGAGGACGTGGCCGATCTCGTGAGTCGCCACGGACTCCAGGTCGATGGCCGCGGAAGCTTTTGTTTCGCCAGCGAAGTCCACCGCCCACCGCTCCGCGGCGTCGAGGTGGAGCCGCCCGTTCTTGGGGGAGAAGGCGTGGCCGAGCACGCCGAGCGGCCCGTCGAAGGGCACCCCGTCGCCGTGGCTGCCCTCGTAGAACCCCACCTTGATGTCGGCCTCGTCGTAGTCGTCCGTCTCGACGAACGCCACGGGGATGACCCGCGCCCACCGCTCGAACGCGCGCCGGAACACGGCCCTCACGTCGTTGGGCGCCAGGTAGCCGACGGTGGCCGTCGGCGACACGGCGTACGTGAGCACAACCGGGTCCGGGTCCGACCGCCGCGTCCACCGCGGCTTGCCCTTGAAGAAGGTGAACCGGCTGACCGCGCCGCCGTGCTCCGGCGAGACGGACGCGCCGTGGTCGTCCTGGACGCCGCAGCGCGGGGACATCATCTGGTCGAGCGTCACGGCGTCGAGCCGGCCGGTGACCGGCAGGCTGAGCCGGGACTGGTACCGTCTGACGGCGGCCTCGAGGTGCTCGTCGAAGGCGTCCGTCGGGTCACCGCCGTGCTCCGCCCCGGCATGCTTGGGCATGTAGCCGAACGTGGCCAGGTACCGCTTCAGGTCGCCGAGCCCCGTCACGCGGGTCCCCCGCTGCGCGTCTAGCAGCCGCTTGAACGAGTGCCACCCTTGGCCATGGTGCCGGCCGTGCACCGGCGCCGGCGCCGGCGCAGACCGCGCGGCGGCGCACGAGAGGAGGCAAAGTATCAGCAGCAGCGGGAGGCACGCAGCTGCCCGAGCGGGGCGACATGGAACCATGAGAGCCAGGCGCGCGCACGCGCTGGCCGTTATTCTCGTTACAGGTCTCCGCGCGGCAAAGAATCTTATGAGAGAAACGAAGCAGAAGAGAACAAAAAGGTTCGGATAGGAGAGCCGATGGGTCCTCGGTTGGCCACCGGCTGACTCCGTCGTCGCCCCGTCGTCGTCGTCTCCCCGGGCGCCCTTCTCCGTCACGCAATAGATCGAGCTCTGCGTCATACGTGAAGACCAAAGGCTTTTTCCCTTTTTCTTTTCTGCGAGCTGATTCAAACGTATATACTCCTAGATTATATAGACATATCTCTATGTTTGATTTTTGGTAGAAAATGATTTGTACTCCATCTTCTACCTTGTATATCTCTAAGTGCTGTTGTCAGATTTTTATTGATTCCGTATTAATATGGAGCTAATCCGAGCAGTGTCACACCCGGACTCGGCACACGTATTAGGCCAACCCAGCGCGCGACCACATCTCGTTTGGATGCGTCCGTTTGAGGTAAAACGGATAAATTAGATGGCCCAATGCATGAATACAAATGGATTTTTGTCCGTTTTCTATCCGCTTTCGACCCCATCCCGGCTCAAGTTTGGGCCGCTTTTGGGGTGAAATGGACAGTGCGCGGACGGGCGGGCCGTATGCGCGTGTCCTCTCTTGGCCCGCCCGTCGGTGGCATAGGGATCCCTTTTTCTATTCGCCCCCTCCCCCCTCTAGCCGCACCCCTCCACTCTTCTCCACTTTTGCCCTCGCTGCCGTTGCCGCTGCCATTGCAGTTGTGCAGCTCGGACGCTCGCTCGCCCAGCCCCCTTCCCCTCGATGCCCCCGAGCTACCCAACCACGGCCACCTGATTAGCGCACACCGCGGTCGGATTTGGAGCGGATCCGGTCGGTTTTAAGCTCGCCCGGCTGTGGGAGGCCGCGCCGCGCCATGGACTTGCTGGGCACCGGGCCGGAAGGCTCCGGCAAGGCCGCAAGGTCGCATGCAGGTAGTGGCTTCTCTAGCCGCTCGGATCTACACCGTCGGTGGTCCGCCGACAGATACACGAATGATGGTCGGTCGGGCTCGATGCTAGCCCAAAAGCTCGTCGGCGCACCGTTGCCATTCATTAAGTGCGACGACTGCCCAAAGAAGGTCGTGCGCCGCGTGTCTACAACGCCAGAACATCCCGGATGGATGTTCATCAAGTGATTAAACGATGGAGTATGTGCTACTCTAGCTTCGGTTGTGCTCTCAGATTTGACTAGTTGTAACTTAAAATTTTATTGTGTAGAATGAATGCAAATTTTGGTATTGGAAAAAAGAGTACATCGATATATTGATAGAGCGCAGTAGATGTTCGTACACTTTTAGCTAGCATAGATGCTAGAGATGAGACTAGTGCACTTGTTGTTAGAATAGAGGCTAGACATGAGACTAGATGTGAGGAAGCAACGTCTACTTCTTTACACTCGAAAAAGAAAGAAGGACGCAAGATCAAGCCTCCATAGATCAACGATGAATGCATCGAGAATGCACTAATCCAACTTACAGGAGTAGTTATGGAAGTTGGATATGTTCTAAAATGTATTCTTGTGGTTCTTGTTTTCTTTGGTCTTACTTTTCTAGTTAAAATTTGGTGATGTATTTCGATGTATCAAAAATCAATAATGAGAAAAAGTTATGGGTTTGCAAAGAAAAATTTATACGGACAGGATGCGGCCTGAATGCGTCGCCACCGCATCACAGAAACTGTCCGGACACGATCTTATTGTCCTACACAAACGAACAGAATTTAAACAAAACGGACGTCCATTTAGGATCGTTGGAGTTGACCTTAGGAACTGCACTAGGAGCCATAGGTGGTCCGGAAGGAGGTAAGAACGCGGCTTCAGGATGGCCTGAGACGAGAACTTTACGACCGGACCGTTTGTGCAAATTGACGAAGGGTAATGATTAAGTTGACAAGTCAATGGTTTAGGTGATTGGGCTGAGGTAATCGTATGATGGGCAAAGAGTAGAGTTTGATCATGGATGCCCCTGTCAAATGGCGTTTTCAACGTTCTCAGCGCATACGGCAAGTTGGAAAACGACGCAGCGGGCCGTTTTCTCGGCCTTGGTCTTAGCGGGCGGCTTACGTGAGAAATTGCTCTAGCCTGTTGCAGCTTCAGTGGAGAGAATTCTCCTCCTTTTCCTAGTTTTTTTAACCCCTCCTCCTTTTCCTAGTATTCCCAGCCCCATGGCCAGAAAAATACGACATCGATTCAAATGTCCAAACCCTGCACAAGAAAAACAGAGCCAATAGTTTCGATCATACTAGTTCCTGGCCCTTGTTGCCCATTCGTGCGCCAACGCAACACAGTCGCGTCACGATCAGATGGCGATCTCCTGTCCTGTGCGAGGTGTTCGACCGCAATAACAATAAATCTTGCATCGCTCCCATCCTTCAGTATTGTGGAGACCGTGACCATCTGACCGCGACCCGCGCGCGCTGCACCAGAGAAGGCCGCCCTGCCTGGCCCCATGCACTTTCTCCACAAAATGTTCGCATCTTGGGACGCGTAAGCAGATGCATCGACTGCTTGGCGCGTCTGTTACTTTAATGCAGTGTCAACACTCTTGTTCTGTACTTGAACAGTCCTGCACTTGAGTACTTTTGATTAATCTTACATTTTGAGATAATAAACTCTCTGGCCTTCAGCTAGTTGTAACTTTCATGCATGGCCATTCAAAACCCAACTTTGGTAGTGCGCTGAACGGTGTTTGAGACGGTCTTATATTGCACCTGCCCAATTCGCATCGAGATTGGTGCACCTTTCGGCTTTTCTATGTTGGGTTTAGGCCTACCCTCTATCCCTACGCCTTATCGGGGCCCTCACAATGCGATTCGAGACTAGAGGGTGAGACCTATTTATATTGTTAACTCCAGTGTCCTGATCTGTACTTCCAAGTTTAAACTAACTAGTTTCTAAATAGAGTTCAGATGTGATTAACAACCATAATATAATTCACCTTTAAATAAACACTATTTTGTTACAACACACGCATATGAGTTATACGCCATAATTAATGTAATAACTAAGGGTGTGTCTAGGGCACATCTAGATGTGCCCTAGTTATTGCACATCTAAGTGAGTGAATCAAGCATAAAGAGAAAAAGATAAAAGAGAAAGAAAATATTCACACGAATCTTAATATATGATCAATGACATATGACTTAGATGTGCAATACTTATGGCACATCTAGATGTGCTTTAGCAAAACTGTATAACTAATTATGTAGATCATAGTCAAGGCTGTATTTGACCATCGATCTAATTCCCTTCTAATTAATATTGTTCCCATGCAATATTTCCTGTATGTAATAAACATGTATACTGTGTTCTAATATATTTTTGCGGGAAAATTTCATCTATTCATCTTCAATCATGGCAGTACAATGAACAACCGAAATAATAAAAATTACATCCAGATCCGTAGACCACTTAGCGACGACTACAAACACTGAAGCGAGCCGAAGGCACGCCGCTGTCATCATCCCTCCATCGCCGGAGTCGGACACAATTTGTTGTAGTAGATAGTCAGAAAGTCTTCATGCTAAGGCCTCATAGGAGCAGCGCACCAGAACAGCAACCGCCGCCGATGAAGAATAATGTAGATTAGAAGGATTCAACCTGAAGACACAGGAATGTAGACGAACAACGACGAGATCCGAGCAAATCCACTAAAGATAGATCCGCCGGAGACACACCGCCACATGCCCACCAACCGTGCTAGACGCACCGCCGGAAAGGGGGCTAGGCGGGGAGGCTTTTATTCCATCTTCATGGAGCCGCCGCCGTCTCGCCATCCTGAGCAGGACACAAACCCTAACAAAACTGAAAAGAACGACTAAAAATGGAGCCGTCCTGCCGGCCCTTGCCGAGATCCACCGCGCCCCATGGCCGTAGGGCCATTGGAGAGGAGGCGGACCTGCGGCGGCGCCGACAAGAGGCAGGAGCCCTAGGTTTTTTTGGAGGAGGAGCACATGGGTCACTGCGTTCCAATATTAATTGACCAGCTTCCTCAAGCAAACGCCTAAGTGTATAATCTAGCAAGAATTAATTCCAAAATTGTCTTAACAATGTCGACTAGCTTATAGACATTAATTCCATAAATAAGCAATTCCATCAATCAAAGATAATAATTCCATGCTTACACAAAGCATGTTTCCACAATGAGGTTCATGAATAATTAACAAGCAAAATAAGGTAGCAGATCGATTGGCTGTTTACAGTCGTACTAAGTCTTGCATGACTGTTTGGATGAAGAGAGGTCCTCCATGTATCGAGGAATTGTTGCCTCTGGATTGTAACCGTTTTATTTTGCAATAACCCCCCCCCCTTCCTCGCAAAAAAGCAATATTTGGATATAGTTGAAGGACACAAATTCCTACATCTCCCACTTGTCCAAAACAATTATTCAAATATACGAAGTCCCAAAGCACTAACATGCTTGCTGAATAATTCCCGACTAAGAGGCTTAGTCAATCAGCCACCATTTTAGTAGTCGGTAAAAACTCGAGACAAACTAGCTTTAGTCGATTTATTACATCACGAATATAATGATATCTTCCGTCAATGTGTTTAGTCGTGCTTTGAAACTTGGGTCCATGGAAACCTTGAGTGCCGCCTGAATACCACAATAGATAGTAATTGGTTTGTTTACACTATTTGCAATCTTCAAAGTAGAAAGAAATTCCTTCAGCCAAATGACAGCTTCGGAAGCAGCAATATACTCTGCTTCCATAGATGACAATGCCACTCAATCTTGCTTCTTACTACTCCAAGAGATAGCTCCACCAGCCAATGTTAAAAGATACCCGGAAATTGACTTTCATTCATCCAGATCACCCTGTCAATCAGCATCAGTAAAACCCTGCATCTGTAGATTGTCTCTGTTAAAACATAGACATAAATCCAAAGTAGCCTTAACATATCTCAAAACATGCTTCATTTGATTCCAAACTGCAACACTAGGGTCCTTTTGATATCTACTTAAAATTCCTACTGCATAGCATATATAAATGACATGTGAACAACAATGCATACACCTTGGACCCCAAAGTAGAAGCATAAGGAATAGTTTCCATTTTCTTATTTTCCCCGGGAGTTTTAGGACACATTTCCTGATCGAGTTTATTCCCTTCTACTAAAGGCACAAGTGCAGGTTTGCATGTTTCCATAGAGAATTGTTTAAGTACAAGTTTCAATTATGACTTTTGAGATAAACCCAAAATTCATTTTCTTCGATCTCTAAGTATGTCCACTCCTAGGACATAAGAAGCGTTACACATATATGTCTTATCAAAAGTAGAAGATAATCTAGACTTAACTGTTGTTAGCATTTCCTTATTGTTAGAAGCAATAATTATATCATCAACATATAGTGATAAGAGTGTGAAACTCCTCCTACTATCTTTAAATAAATGCAATGGTCCCCTTCCATCATAGAAAACCCATATGATGTGATAGCATCATCAGATAATATATACCATTGGCGTGAGGCTTGCCTTAAACCAGAAATTGACCTTTTCAGCCTACACACCTTTCCCCGATTTCCTTCTTCAAGAAAACCATTAGGTTGAGAAATGTAAATCTCTTCCTCCAAATTTCCATTCAAGAATGCATGTTTACCATCCATTTTGTGGAGTTCTAGATCAAAGTGAGCAGTTAAAGCACTAATAATTCAAATATAAGTAAACTTTGCAACAGGAAAAAAGTTTCTACAAAGTCAATTCCCTCCCTTTGTGTGTAACCTTTGGCCACAAGTCTGGCATTGTACTTTTCCACGCAACCAGATGCATTTAACTTCCTTTTAAATACCCACTTTGATCCTATAGGCTTTCTATCATTTGGTAGGTCCACTAATTCCCAAACCTTATTATGTTCCATGAATTTTAATTCCTCTTGCATGACAGCCATCCAAAGATCGGATTCTGTACTAGACATAGCTTCCCTTCGGTTCGTTCTCAAAGAGTGATTTTTTGGAATAATCTTCCCCCCAAAATACATAATAATCATCAAGATATGCAGGGGTATTTATATTCCTCCCACTTCTCATAGGTTCACTAGTAGTAGGAGTTCCAGCAAAGGGATCATTGATAGTATGACTTTCCTGATTAGAAGCATTAGTTTCAGCATTATCCATGTTAACATCTTGGTCACGGATTAACAATTCCACCATATGACATTTTGCCCTACGAGCTGTGTCCTGATCTAGAAAAACAGTGTCCCTGCTTTCCAGTAATTTCCTTTTCTCAGTATCATACAACCTGTAGCCATTAGACCTAGTAGAATAATCAATAAAAATCCTGGTTGGCTCTTAGGTTGTAGTTTAGTTCTATGTTGAGAAGGCACTCTTATCTGTGCATTACGGCCCCAAACAACTAAATGTCTTATAGTCGGTTTCCTCCCCTTCCATAATTCATAGGGAGTTACAGGAACTGATTTTGATGGAGAGTGATTCAATAAATAAACAAGTGTGTGCAGTGCTCCCCCCCAAGAAAACTCAATGGCAAATCAGAATAAGCCATCATTGATCTAACCATGTCTAACAAATTTCTATTCCTCCTCTCGACAACATCGTTTTGTTGAGGAGTGTAGGGTAATGTATACTGATGCACAATTCCATGTTCCTTACAAAATTCATCTAGAATTCCTGATGTGTATCCATCCCCACAGTCAATTCTTAACACTTTAATCTTCTTATTTAATTGATTTTCCTCATCCGCCTTGAAGGTCTTAAACATCTCAAAACCTTAAGACGTGTTTAAGAAGATAGACATACCCATACCTAGAGAAGTCATCTATAAAGGTTATAAAATAGACTTTCTAACCTCCCAAATTAGGTGTAAAAAATCCCCACAAATATCAGAATGGACTATGGCTAGCTGCTCATTAGATCTTCCACCTTTGGGAAAAGGTGATCTAGTCATCTTCCCCATAATGCAAGATTCATACACACCATAATCCTCCGACTTAAAATTCAAAATTCTAGAACTAATTAGCCTCTTAATTCTGTTCTTCGAAATATGTCCTGGACGCAAATGCCAGAGATAAGATTCTGAACAATTATCACTTCCACTGATATTCCTCACTACCGAGTTTTATTCAGTTACCATGTTCTCGGTGTGAAAACCGGCATACCTCGGGGTAGGGGGTCCCGAGCTGTGGATCTCGGATAGATGGTAACAGGAATAAGGAGATGATGTTTACCCAGGTTCGGGCCCTCTTGATGGAGGTAAAACCCTACGTCCTGCTCTTGTTTATATTGACATAGATGTATCAAGTACAAAGTTGATCTACCTCGAGATCATTAGATATGTTCTAACTCTAAGTCTAGGTGAATGAGATTGCATTGATGTCCCATCTACGGGCTAAACCCTTTGGCTTATATACATGCCAGGTAGGGCATCTAGGGTTACAAGGTCGGTATCCTGACGTGGAGGTGGCAGGAGAAGTCTTGGAGTATACGACTGAAGGAAATATGCCCTAGAGGCAATAATAAAGTTGTTATTTTATATTTCCTTATTCATGATAAAGGTTTATTATTCATGCAAGAATTGTATTGATCGAATACTTAAATACATGTGTGAATACATAAACAAAATACCATGTCCCTAGTGAGCCTCTACTAGAATAGCTCGTTGATCAAAGATGGTAAAGTTTTCCTAACCATAGACATGTGTTGTCATTTGCTAACGGGATCACATCATTAGGAGAATGATGCGATGGATAAGACCCATCCATTAGCTTAGCATATTGATCGTTTAGTTTATTGCTATTGCTTTCTTAAATGTCAAATACATATTCCTTCGACTATGAGATTAAGCAATTCCCGGATACCGGAGGAATACCTTGTGTGCTATCAAACATCACAATGTAACTGGGTGATCATAAAGATGCTCTACAGGTATCTCCAAAGGTGTTTGTTCATTTGGCATAGATCGAGACTAGGATTTGTCACCCCGAGTATCAGAGAGGTATCTCTAGGCCCTCCCGGTAATACACATCATAAGAAGCCTTGCAAGCAAAGTAACTAATGAGTTAGTTGCAAGATGGTGTATTATGGAACGGGTAAAGAGACTTGTCGGTAACGAGATTGAACTAGGTATGAAGATACTGACGATCGAATCTCGGGCAAGTAACATACCGATGGACAAAGGGAATTACATATGTTGTCATAAGGTTCGACCGATAAAGATCTTCGTAGAATATGTAGGAGCCAATATGGGCATCCATCTTCCGCTATTGGTTATTGATCGGAGAGGTGTCTTGGTCATGTCTACATAGTTCTTGAACCCGTATGGTCCGCACGCTTAACGTTCGTTGACGATATAGTGTTATATGATTTAGTGACCGAATGTTGTTCGGAGTCCCGGATGAGATCACAGACATGACTATGAGTCTCGAAATGGTCGAGAGGTAAAGATTGATATATAGGACGATGGTATTCAGACACCGGAAGTGTCCCAGAGTGCACCGGGTAGTCATCGGGTCACCGGAAGGGGTTCCGGACACCCCCGGTAAGTGTATAGGCCTAATGGGCCAAAGGAGGGGACAGACCAGCCCACTAGGGGGCTGGCGCGCCCCTCTCCTTGGCTGGTCGGCCCTAGGGGAAGGAAAGGGGAGGGGTGGCCCCTCCTGCCTTTCCCTCCTCAGGACAGAAAGGAAAGGGGGGCACCTCCTCCTTCCTTCCTCCCGCACTTATATAAGGAAGGGGGTGCCACTTGGGGAGGACCCCAAGTAGATTATATATATATATATATATATATATATATATATATATATATATATATATATATATATATATATATATATGGGACAATTCCATTTCTGCCCCTAATTGGAACCCACTACTCAAATTTGCCCCTAATTTGAATGTGTGCTCAAATTTGCCCCTCTGCCGTTAGTTGCCCTTATAGAAATGCCCTTCTGCCCCGTTACCGTCTGGTCAAACAACTTTGACCATCTCGAAAAAATAGGAAAAAGTCAAAAAAATCTAAAATTTTGTGGGATCGAAGGTACTCAGGTTCGCAAGGTGCGTGCAAATTTTCATGTTGTTTGGACATTCTAGGAGCTCATGGCGCAGGAAAAACAGTAAATATGTACGCGTATGAATCGTAAATTCAAAAAAATAGCAAAAAATTCAAAAAAATATGAATTCTTTTGGCATCCGAGATGCTTAGGTGTGGAAGGTGTGTGCAAAATTTTGTTGTGTTTGGACATTGTAGGAGCTCGTGGAGAAAAAAACAAAATTTGTCTCAGAAAAAACTTGTAAAAAATACACTATTTTGGTTTTTTTGCAAGAGCTCCTCGCTTGTCATTTGATAACAAAATTTTGCACACGCCTTGTGCACCCGAGCATTTTGGATGCCAAAAAATTTCATATGTTTTTGAATTTTCTTGCTATTATTTTTGAATTTACTATTCAAAGATGTACAGATTTATTGTTTTCCTTTTCCACGAGCTCCTGGTATGTCTAAATAGCACGAAAATTTGCACGCACCTTGCGCACATGAGCAACTTCAATCACACAAAATTTCAGATTTTTTTGATTTTTTAACTATTTTTTCGAGATGGTCAAAGTTGTTTGACCGGACGGTAACGGCGCAGAAGGGCATTTCTATAAGGGCAACTAACGACAGAGGGGCAAATTTGAGCACACATTGAAATTAGGGGCAAATTTGAGTAGTGGGTTCCAGTTAGGGGCAGAAATGGAATTGTCCCTATATATGTGTGTGTGTGTGGGGGGGGGGGGGGGGAGGGGGGCACCTAGCACAACACAACATTGTCTTAGCCGTGTGTGGCGCCCCCTCCACCGTTTACACCCCCGGTCATATTTTCGTAGTGCTTACGCAAAGCCCTGCGGAGATAGCTTCACCATCATCGTCACCACGCCGTCGTGCTGCCGAAACTCATCCACTACCTCGTCGTCTTGCTGGATCAAAAAGGCGGAGGACGTCACTGAGCTGAACGTGTGCTGAACGCGGAGGTGCCATACGTTTGGTACTTGCTCGGTTGGATCGCGAAGAAGTTCGACTACATCAACCACGTTACTAAACACTTCCGCTTACGGTCTACAAGGGTACATAGACACACTCTCCCCTCTCATTGCTATGCATCTCCATGGATAGATCTTGCGTGTGCGTATAGTTTTTTTGTTTTCCATGCATAGTTTCCCAACAGTGGCATCCGAGCTAGGTCTATGCATAGATGATATGCACTAGTAGAACACAGAGAGTTATGGGTGGTGATAGTCATACTGCTTACCACCAACGTCTTATTTTGATTCAACAGTATTATGGGATGAAGCGGCCCGGACCAACCTTACATATCCACGCACATGAGACCGGTTCCACCGGCAGACATGCAACTAGTTTTGCATAAAGGTGGCTGGCGGGTGTCTGTTTCTCCCACTTTAGTTGAATCGAATTTGACTACGGCCGGACCTTGAAGAAGGTTAAAACAGAAAACTTGATGAATCATCGTTGTGGTTTTTGCGTTGTTAAGAACGGTTCTTGCTAGAAGCCCGTAGCAACCACGTAAAACTTGCAACAATAAAGTAGAGGACATCTAACTTGTTTTTGCAGGGTGTCGGTGTCAAAACCGGCGGATCTCGGGTAGGGGGTCCCGAACTGTGCGTCTAGGCGGATGGTAACAGGAGACGGGGGACACGATGTTTTTACCCAGGTTCGGGCCCTCTCGATGGAGGCAAAACCCTACTCCTGCTTGATTGATTTTGATGATATGAGTATTACAAGAGTTGATCTACCACGAGATCGAAGAGGCTAAACCCTAGAAGCTAGCCTATGGTATGATTGTCGTTCTCGGTCCTACGGACTAAACCCTCCGGTTTATATAGACACCGGAGGGGGCTAGGGTTACATAGAGTCGGTTACAAGGAAGGAGATCTACATATCCGTATTGCCAAGCTTGCCTTCCACGCCAAGGAGAGTCCCATCCGGACACGGGACGAAGTCTTCAATCTTGTATCTTCATAGTCCAACAGTCCGGCCAAAGCATATAATCCGGCTGTCTGGATACCCCCTAATCCAGGACTCCCTCAGTAGCCCCTGAACCAGGCTTCAATGACGATGAGTCCGGTGCGCAGATTGTCTTCGGCATTGCAAGGCGGGTTCCTCCTCCGAATACTTCATAGAAGATTTTGAACACGAGGATCGTGTCCGGCTCTGCAAAACAAGTTCCACATACAACCGTAGAGAGAATAATATTTTCACAAATCTAATCTGCCGACGCATTCCGCAGTGTGACATCACACCATAGCCAGGTCACCATTCGAATCGTTTTTCACAACCAACCTCAGCGTGTTTTGCGAGGTGGTTTCCTTGGCACGTCTTGTCGAAGCAGAGATCGTGTCCCCTTATTACGGGATTCCCATCAATACGGACATGGGTAACCCAACCGCGCCATCAATTACGGCGCTTGGGGGATAAGCAAGTTTTACCAGGCTGGTGGGGGCGCATAGTTTCGTCCGCCCTTATAAAGGGATAAGGGTTCACCTTTTTCTACCCACGCCTTCTTCCTCCTTGCTCATCCATTCTCGCGCACTCGAGCTCCAACGCCCAAGTCCACATCCTTCTCCTCAACCCTCTCCAAACATGTTCAGACCGGGAGGCAAGTGGATGGTCTCCTCCGTTACGGAGGGAGGCATCAAAAAGCTGCGCGGGGCCGGATACTTAGCCGCGGATATTGCGCACCGGCTGCCAGCCGAGGGGCAGATCGTCCCTACCCCAGAACCTTATGAAAGGGTGGTTTTCCTCACCCACTCCATCCGCGGACTGGGGTTTCCCCTCCATCCATTCGTCCACGGCCTTATGATCTATTATGGGCTGGACTTCCATGATCTAGCTCCGAATTTCATCCTCAACATCTCGGCGTTCATCGTCGTGTGCGAGGCTTTCCTCCGCGTCCGGCCCCACTTCGGCCTGTGGCTGAAGACCTTCAATGTCAAACCGAAGGTAGTAGGCGGCCAACAAGCGGAATGCAGTGGAGCCATGGTGGAAAAAACGCCCAACGTTACATGGCTCGAGGGCTCCTACGTGGAGACCATAAAGGGGTGGCAATCGGGGTGGTTCTACATCACTGAGCCGCGCGACACCAACTGGGTGGCGGCCCCCAAGTTTTGATCCAGAATCCCCACGCGGCTCACTTCCTGGAAGGAGAAGGGCCTGTCCTGGGGCTCATCGGTGGAGCTGGAAGGACTCCAGAAGTGTATCCGGAACATGATAGGCAAGAAACTCAAGCTGTCAACATAGTCCAGGTCATGCTCTTCCGCCGGATCCTTCCGTCTCAACGACGGGCTTTCAACCTATGGGAGTTCGACCCGGCCTAGCACCAGACTCTACGTGAGCTCTTCAACACGACGCATAAGGATGTCTGGAAGGTGCTGTTCAAGGGCGCCGAGGTCCCCCCTCCCCTTACCGAGGACCGCGGGCTAAGCGCGACGCGCCCTACGAATCCGGTAAGTCCTGTACACCTCGTAGGGTATTTATTTTCCATAGTTTAGCCATGTGCGGGGTCTGAGCTCCCATGCCTTTGACAGGACTGGGTGGAGACATCGGAGCAGATTGACTGTCCGGCCCCTCTGCCCGAAGACCCTGCAGACGCTCTCCTGACGAAGATGCGGACTCCTGCTCCTTATGAGGTGCCGGAGAAGAAGATCAAGAAGAAGGCCACGGGAACCCGAAAGAGTTCCCGGCGCCAGGTGGTATCAGACTCATCGTCCGGTAACTCCGAGACGCACTCCTCCCATGAAAACGAGGAGGAGGAAGATGACGGTTCTTCCCCTCCAGCCGGGGGAGACAGGAAAAGGAAGGCAGCCCCAACCGGGGAGGCCGGAGGGTCCAAGAAGGGAAGGACTCTCCTTCCGGACTGTTCCACCACCACCGCCGACAGTGAAGACGAGTGGTTACTCAGGGCCAAGCCCCTGGTGAAGTCGTAAGTATTCGGATACCAGAGTAACTCATAGCATACTTTTATTGCACTGCTTGTCCTAACGTCGAATATGATCATGCAGTCCGCCCCGAGCCCGCATCGACGTATCCTCGTCGGGCGGTTCCTTGGACTCATTGGATATGAATAGAGAGTCACTTCCAACCGCCTCCTCTCCTCGCCCTACGGACAATGTCGATGCATTGTCTCAAGGGGCACCGAACCGAGGGGAGGTAGTCCTGGAGGCGCCTCAAGGCGACCTTCCGGACTCCAGGCGCAAAGGGAGCAAGACTCCCAAGGGCTCCAAGTTCGGCCCTCAGCCGAACACCACGCCGGAACCTCCAGTGGTTCCGGACTCCGGCAGGCACCCCCCTGCCAAGAGGGGCAAGCCGCCCGTGCCGGTGACCTCTGTCTATCCAGAGGCATCGAACAACCTGCTGGGAGCACTTTGCGGTGCTTCCATCGACGAAGAGCACCGCACTATTATGAGTGTGGTGATCAAGAAGGTCCAGTCCGCCAAGAGCGGACTGACTGAAACCTGTGCCAGCCTTCTAACAGGCTTTGAGGTAAGTATTTAAAATATAGGAAAATATTACCGCATAGATAGTAGCCCCTGATGCTCTGTTTGGTGTTCACAAAGAAAAGCCAAATAGAGGATCAAATAATATCTGCAGGAGTCTAATACAAGTATGTCTATATATGTATGCAGGCTTCACTGCTGACCTCTGCCGCATTGACTGCGGAGGTCGCCGCACTGAAGCAGAACCTCGAGCGGTCCGAGAAAGAACTCGGCCTTGCCAAGAGGCAGCTCAAGGAGAACAAAGGTAAGTAATACCTTGTCTATATATATAAGATGTGGTTGCAAAATGATAGGATCATCATGGATGTGCCAGGGGCCACGACCGGAGTGGCGACCCTGAAGCGAGTGCTGTCCGACGCCGAAAACAAAGTGGCCGAGGAGCGCACCGAGCGGGAGAAACAAGAGGCATGGGTGGGCGAGGTGCAGCAAGAGCTCCAGGCTCTCGTGAAGAAGCACGAGACTTTGGAGCTTGACTCGAAGACGCGAGAGTCCAAGCTTGCCGCGGCCCTCGAGAGCACAAAGCATGCAAAGGCTGAAGCCCAAAAGGCCCTCTAGGAAATTGAGGCGATGAGGAAGATAGCGGCGGGTAAGGCATTCTTTATGCAAAGCAAGCATGTGAAAGTAAATTACTTGTTACTTACCCGAGTCCGGAGCTCTCTAGGAGCATTCACAAATTTTCCCCGCAGCATGTCGGATGCCGCAAAGTACTACCAGGCCGAGGAGGGAAGCTCGATGGAGAAGTTGTTCTGGTCTCAGTATACTGGGACTGAACACCCGATGCCTGTGAGCGACCAGCTGAAGCAACTGGTCGAGCTGCACAAGGTGGCCGAATAGGCCATGAGGGGCCTTATAGTCCGGATGTGGCCTGGCGACTCCCTTCCCAACAGCTACTTCGGCCTGGTGAGGCGGCTTGTGGATGCCTGCCCACGGTTGGAAGTCATAAAGCGGTCCATCTGCATCAAAGCTGCACGCCGGGCTTTTGCCCGTGCGAAGGTGCACCGGGCCAAGATGGACGCTGAGAAGCTGGTGAAGGAGGGGCCGCCGCAGGGCAAGGAGCATCGCCATCCTGAAATGTATTATGAGGGTATCCTGAAGGGTGCCCGTCTTGTGGTGGACGAGTGTGCGAAGGATGTAATTTTTGAATGAACTTCCTCGTGTGATCCCGTATTATGAAAACTTGTTCATGTGTGCTATGCAACACTTGTTTGAATTTAAAATATTACCTTCTGTGCGGCTGTTTATCAAATCTGAGAGATGGCCAGTCGTCGGCTTCTGCCCCCATGCCACGAGTGCTGGGGTGTTTGGGATAAATCTGAGCACTCTTTTTTCCATTGTTGGGTCCTTCGAGGGAGGTGCTCAGCACAACGAACAAGGCAATCGGACTATAATGCTTTATCACTCTCACTTAGCCATAGAAGTCTACAATTTTAAATTTTGGCGAAGCCCCTAGTATCCGGAAGGCCGAATTCGGGGCGCTATACACGCCTAAGCCGGACAAAGCCGACTCCTCGCTCTAAGTGGCATAAGTCTTTAGGGACTCGAGACCTCTCGAACAGCGACCAGCTCTCGCCTTATCATGACAGTCAGTTTCAGCTTTCTCTACTTAGGTGCTTGCCCAGATGAACCGGGGCACAATCGCAGTAGTTCTTCTAGTGCTACCTTAGTCGATATAGCGGAATGTAAGGTACCAAAACATGGGAGCCGGGCAAACCCAACTATTGACCCAAGACATGATTCGGAGCTGATGCATATAATGCTATAAGTTCGGGGTGTCGCATTGTCGAAAGTGTTCGGACTTCTCACGTCGTATTATGGGGTACGTTTAAGCCCCTGGCGTATTGGCCGTACTAGAGTGTACGGGTGCTGAATGTCATGCATGAACATATATATATATATACATATATATATATATATAAATAAAAGAATAGAGAATGCGGTAATAGTCTAGTGCTATGCATTGTTTATTCAAAAAGGTGCGTCGAAGCAGAATGATACAAGTAGTGTGATAAGCAAAAAGTAGGACTATTTGACATGTCCCCTCCAAGGGCAAGCTGAGGAAATTTTATTTAAAGTAGGTATTTCACTCGTTATCAGAGACCACCTAGGAGTTCCATGGTGCGACGTAGCTTTCTACCTCCTTGGTTGTTGTATCATGTGTCCGACAATTGTACTACCAGACGGGGTTTCCAGTAAAGTTCTGAAAGAGAGAAAAAATAACAAAGCGGGAAGCCCCTGGTGCGGTTGAGCCGCGTTTTGGGGCGTGCCGTAGTCGTGCCCCCCACCTATGCCCATGGTATTTTCAATGCGTAATTTGTACGCGTGGCACTAATTTCGCCGTTTGGCTGGGAATGGGGTGGGGGCCGCATTGCTATGCGAGCTCGGAACGTGCCAGGCGGTCTTGTTGCAGATTACTTCGGGCACGCTTGACAGTGTCCGGGTGTTTAATCACCGAACTGGTGGATTGCCTGAAGAGGCTGCTTTGTGCTTCTGCTGGGAGGGCCGCAGTGTGCTCCTCCGTGCGGAGAGAGTGCTCTGTGTTTCCATTGACTGTGATGACCCCTCCGAGGTCCTGGCATCTTGAGCTTGAGGTATGCATAATGCGGTACCGCATTGAATCTCGCAAATGCGGTTCGCCCGAGCAGTGCATGATAGCCACTGCGGAACGAGACTAAATCGAAGATTAACTCCTCGCTTTGGAAGTTATCCGGGGATCCAAAGACCACTTCCAGTGTGACTGAGCCTGTGCAATGGGACTTTACACCTGGTATGACGCCTTTGAAGGTCATTTTTGTGGGTTTGATCCTTGAGGGGTCTATACCCATTTTGTGCACTGTGTCCTGATAAAGCAGGTTCAGGCTGCTGCCGCCGTCCATAAGGACTCGAGTGAGGTGAAATCTGTCGATGATTGGGTCTAGGACCAGTGCGGCGAATCCGCCATGACGGATACTAGTGGGGTGGTCCCCGCGATCGAAGGTGATCGGACAGGAGGACCATGGGTTGAACTTTGGGGCGACTGGCTCCAACGCATATACGTCCCTTAGCGCACGCTTCCGCTCCCTCTTGGGGATGTGGGTTGCATATATCATGTTCACCGTCTGCACTTGTGGGGGGAACCTCTTCTGTCCTCCGGTGTTCGGCGGCCGGGGCTCCTCCTCGTCATCGCTATGTAACTCCTTATCTTTGTTTTCGGCATTTAACTTGCCGGCCTGCTTGAACACCCAACATTCCCTGTTGGTGTGGTTGGCTGGCTTGTCGGGGGTGCCGTGTATTTGACACGAGCGATTGAGTATACGGTCCAAACTGGACGGGCCCGGAGTGCTTCTTTTGAATGGATTTTTCCGCTGACCGGGTTTAGAGCCTCTGAATCCGGCATTGACCGCCGTATCCTCGGTATTGTTGCTGCTGATGCGGCGCTTGTGTTTGTTGCGACGTGACCTGCCATTGCTATCCTTGGTATCTGAAGTACCATGGTTCTTTGATATGTTATTGCTTCGAGCCAGCCAGCTGTCCTCTCCCGCGCAAAAGCGGGCCATGAGTGTCGTGAGGGCTGCCATAGATTTCGGCTTTTCCTGGACAAGGTGCCGGGCGAGCCACTCGTCACGGATGTTGTGCTTAAAAGCTGCTAGGGCCTCTGCATCCGGATAGTCGACGATTTGATTTTTCTTTGTCAGGAACCGTGTCAAGAATTGCCTGGCCGATTCCTCTGGCTGCTGAATTATGTGGCTCAAGTCATCGGCATCTGGTGGTCGCACATAAGTGCCCTGGAAGTTGTCGAGGAATGCGGCTTCCAGATCTTCCCAACAGCCAATGGATTCTACTGGCAGGCTGTTGAGCCAATGCCGAGCTGGTCCTTTGAGTTTGAGTGGGAGGTATTTGATGGCGTGTAGATCGTCACCGCGGGCCATGTGGATGTGCAGGAGGAAGTCCTCAATCCATACCGCAGGATCTGTTGTACCGTCGTATGATTCGATATTTACGGGTTTGAAACCCTCTGGGATTTGGTGATCCATTACTTCATCTGTGAAGCATAGGGGGTGTGCGGCGCCTCTATACTGGGCTATATCGCGACACAACTCAAATGAGTCTTGTCTGCTGTGTTCGGCCCGGCCGGATTTACTTTTACCGTATCCGGTGTGACGGTTATCGTCTCGCATAGTGGCGCATCCTCGTGATCCGTAGATCGATCTTGCGTGTTTTGCTTTGTCCTCCAATACATCTCGCAGGTCTAGCGTGTTTCCCCGTGCCTTGACATTTTTATTTGAGTGGCGTCGGGGTGCGGGCTGAGCTTTTGGCTGAAATGCCTCTCTGTCGCAGCCACGAGGTGGCCGATCAGCCGCGTCATACGCTGGGGATGTAGGTTTTAATGCTTCCTCCTCCAGTCGGGGTAGCAACCTGCGCTTTTGGTAACTCTTGGAGGGGCATTCGAGGTCATATTCCTCGGCCACAAGGACTTCAGTCCATCTTTCATCTAGCAAATCTTGATCAGCTCGAAGCCATTGTTGCTTTTTCTTAAGGCTATTTGCCGTGGCTATAAGCCGGCGCTTGAAGCGCTCTTGCTCGACGGGATCCTCAGGCACGACAAATTCGTCATCGTCAAGGCTTGCCTCGTCTTCGGAGGGAGGCATGTAATTATCATCCTCTGCCTCTCCATCTGCCGCTCTCTCGGGAGGGCTGGCTTCTCCATCCTCCTGCTCTAAATCTTGCTGGAGGAGATTGTCGTCATCTTCGGCACTGTCTGGAGTGCTATTATCTCCTGTGCCGGTATCATCGCTTTTTCCTTGGCGAGACTTAGAGCGGCGCCGCTGACGTCGGCGCTTGGGTTGCTTCTTGGAGGGGTCATCCTCCGCTGTCCCGTCGCCATTGCCTTCTTTGGGTGTGTCCACCATATATATCATATGATGAGGTGGCTGTCCAGTGCCCTGTGGGCAGTGGTTCTTGTTCGTCTCCTGCATCATCGTCCATACCGTCAATGTCTTCGGAGTCGAAGTCGAGCATGTCGGTCAAATTGTCGACAGTGGCTCCTAAGTGGGTGGTGGGTGGGTGGCGAATTTCTTCGTCATCCGCATCCCAATCCTGCTGGACATAGTTCGGCCAGGACTCTCCTGACAAGGAGAGAGACCTTAATGAGTTCAGTATGTCGCCGAAGGGCGAGTGCTGAAAGATATCCGCGGAGGTGAACTCCATGATCGGCGCCCAGTCGGATTCGATAGGCACGGGCGCAGGCGGTTCGGAGTCCGTTGCCGGGGAAGAATCCGGCAGTTTGGCATCACGGCTCTCGTGAAGGGTAAGGTCGGTACTCGGCTCTATCACCGCTGAGAATGCGACCTACGTGGAGGGGTCTATCCACCCATCCATGGATGGCGCAATTGGCTCCGAGTTGAGGGTCGGAGCGGTTGCCGGTGCGGTCTCCTGAACACTGTCGGATGGTAGAGCTAAATCATGCTCATCGTGACCGTGCGGCGCACTCGGCAGGGGCTCGAATCCGTCGAAGATCAAGTCTCCGCGGATGTCGGCCATGTAGTTTAAGCTTCCAAATCTGACCTGGTGGCCAGGGGCGTAACTCTCGATCTGCTCCAGATGGCCAAGCGAGTTGGCCCGCAGGGCGAATCCGCTGAATACGAAGATCTGTCCGGGGAGAAAAGTCTCACCCTAGACTGCATTACTATCGATGATCGAAGGAGCCATCAAGCCTGACGATGACGACACAGAGGAACTCTCAATGAAAGCACCAATGTCGGTGTCAAAACCGGCGGATCTCGGGTAGGGGGTCCCGAACTGTGCGTCTAGGCAGATGGTAACAAGAGACGGGGGACACGATGTTTTACCCAGGTTCGGGCCCTCTCGATGGAGGTAAAACCCTACTCCTACTTGATTGATCTTGATGATATGAGTATTAAAAGAGTTGATCTACCACGAGATCGAAGAGGCTAAACCCTAGAAGCTAGCCTATGGTATGATTGTCGTTCTCGGTCCTACGGACTAAACCCTCCGGTTTATATAGACACCTGAGGGGGCTAGGGTTACACAGAGTCGGTTACAAGGAAGGAGATCTACATATCCGTATTGCCAAGCTTGCCTTCCATGCCAAGGAGAGTCCCATCCGGACACAGGACGAAGTCTTCAATGTTGTATCTTCATAGTCCAACAGTCCGGCCAAAGGATATAATCCGGCTGTCCAGATACCCCCTAATCCAGGACTCCCTGACAGGGCATGTTGTGATGTGATATGGTCAAGACATGATGTGATATATGTTGATGTATGAGATGATCATGTTTTGTAATATCGACAACCGGCAGGAGCCTTAGGGTTGTCTCTTTATTGTATGAAATGCAAGCGCCAATTGCTTTACTTTATCACTATGCATTAGCAATAGTTGTAGAAGCAATAGTTGGCGAGACGACCCCGACGCAATGATAGAGATCAAGGTGTCGAGCTAGTGATGATGGAGATCATGACGATGCTTTGGAGATGGAGATCAAAAGCACAAGATGATGATGGCCATATCATCTCACACATTTTGATTGCATGTGATGTTTATCTTTTATGCGTCTTATTTTGCTTAGAATGGCAGTAGCATTATAAGATGATCCCTTCACTAAATTTCAAGATAAAACTGTTCTCCCCGAGTATACACCGTTGCCAAAGTTCGTCGTTTCGAAGCACCACGTGATGATCGGGTGTGATAGACTCTACATTCACATACAACGGGTGTAAGACAGTTTTGCACATGTAGAATACTTGGTTAAACTTGACGAGCCTAGCATGTACATACCTGGTCTCGGGACACTGAAGACCGAAAGGTCGAACATGAGTCATATAGTAGATATGATCAACATAGAGATGTTCACAATTGTGACTACCCCATCTCACGTGATGATCGGACATGGGTTAGTTGATTTGGATCATGTATCATTTAGATAAACTTGAGGGATGTTTATTTAAGTGGGAGTTCATTAGTAATTTGATTAATTGAACTTAATTTATCATGAACTTAGTCTTATAGTTTTGCATATCTATGTTGTATATCAATGGCCCGAGCTACCGTTCCCCTGAATTTTAATGCATTCCTAGAGAAATCTAAGTTGAAAGATCATGGTAGCAACTACATGTATTGGTTCCGTAACTTGAGGATTATCCTCATTGCTGCACAGAAGAATTATGTCCTTGATGCACCGCTAGGTGACAGACCTGTTGCAGGAGCTGAAGCAGATGTTATGAACGTTTGGCAAGGTCTATATGATGACTACTCGATAGTTCAGTGTGCCATGCTTTACGGCTTATAACCAGGACTTCAAAGATGTTTTGAACATCATGGAGCATATGAGATGTTCCAAGATTTGAAGGTGATATTTCAAGTAAATGCCTGGGTTGAGAGATATGAAGTCTCCAACAAGTTCTATAGCTGCAAGATGGAGGAGAACAGTTCTGTCAATGAACACGCACTCAAAATGTATGGGTATCATAACCACTTGACTCAGCTAGGATGGTTAACAATCCCTGCCACCAAGCTACAAAGGCTTCGTGATGAACTATAATATGCAAGGGATGAATAAAATGATTCCTGAGCTCTTCACAATGCTTAAGTCCGCGGAGGTGGAAATCAAGAAGGAGCATCAAGTGTTGATGGTTAACAAGATCACTAGTTTCAGGAAAAAGGGCAAGGGAAAGAAAGGGAACTTCAAGAAGAATGCCAAGCAAGTTGACACTCCCGGGAAGAAACCCAAAGCTGGACCCAAGCTGAAACTAAGTGCTTCTACTGCAAAGGGAGTGGTCACTGGAAGCAGAACTGCCCCCAATACTTGGCGGATAAGAAGGATGGCAAAGTGAATAGAGGTATATTTGATATACATGTTATTGATGTGTACCTTACTAATGCTCGTAGTAGCGCCTGGGTATTTGATACTGGTTCGGTTGCTCTTATTTGTAAATCGAAACAGGAGCTACGGAATAAACGAAGATTGGCTAAGGACAAGGTGACGATACGCGTCGGGAATGGTTCCAAGGTCGATGTGATTGCCGTCGGCATCCTACCTCTACATCTACCTTCAGGATTAGTTTTATACCTGAATAATTTTCATTTGGTGCCAGCGTTGAGCATGAACATTATATATAGATCTTGTTTAGTTGGAGACAGTTATTCATGTAAATCAGAGAATAATGGTTGTTCTATTTATATGAGTAATATCTTTTATGGTCATGCACCCTTGATGAATGGTATATTCCTGTTGAATATTGATTGTAGTGATACACATATTCATAATATTGATGCCAAAAGATGCAAAGTTGACAATGATAGTGCAACATATTTGTGGCACTGCCGTTTAGGTCATATTGGTGTAAAACGCATGAAGAAACTCCATGCAGATGGACTTTCAGAATCACTTGATTATGAATCATTTGATACTTGCGAACCATGCCTCATGGGCAAGATGACTAAAACTCCGTTCTATGGAACAATGGAGCGAGCTAATGACTTATTGGAAATAATACATACCGATGTATGTGGTCTGATGAGTGTTGAAGCACGCGGCGGGTATCATTATTTTCTGACATTCACATATGATTTGAGTAGGTATGGGTATATCTACTTAATGAAACACAAGTCTGAAACATTTGAAAAGTTCAAAGAATTTCAGAGTGAAGTGGAGAATCATCATAACAAGAAAATAAAGTTTCTACGATCTAATCGCGGAGGCGAATATTTGAGTTACGAGTTTGGCCTTCATTTAAAACAATGTGGAATTGTTTCACAACTCACGCCACCTAGAACACCACATCATAATGGTGTGTCCGAACGTTGTAACCGTACTTTATTGGATATGGTGCATTCTATGATGTCTCTTACCAATTTGCCACTATTGTTTTGGGGTTATGCATTAGAGACAACTGCATTCACATTAAATAGGGCACCATCTAAATCCATTCATACGACACCGTATGAACCGTGGTTTGGCAAGAAACCTAAGCTGTCATTTCTTAAAGTTTGGGGTTGCAACACTTATGTCAAAAGGCTCCAGCCTGATAAGCTCGAACCCAAATCAGAGAAGTGCGTATTCATAGGATACCCTAAGGAAACAATTGGGTACACCTTCTACCACAGATCCGAAGCTGTGCCACCCCCGATTCAATCATACACTAATCATACACGCAAATGTGTACGATCAAGATCAGGGACTTACGGGAAGATATCAAACACAACTCTAGACACAAATAAACATAATACAAGCTTTATATTACAAGCCAGGGGCCTCGAGGGCTCGAATACATAAGCTCGAAAACACAAGAGTCAGCGGAAGCAACAATATGTGAGTACAAACATAAGTTGAACAAGTTTGCCTTAAGAAGGCTAGCACAAAAGCAACATCGATCGAAAAGGCAAGGCCTCCTGCCTCGGAGCCTCCTAACTACTCCAGGTTGTCAGCGGACGTCACGTACTAGTAGGCACTGATACCTCTCCATCGTATCTATAATTTTTGATTGTTTCATGCCAATATTATACCACTTTCACATACTTTTGGAAACTTTTTACATGATTTATTGGACTAACCTATTGATCCAGTGCCCAGTGCTAGTTCCTATTTTCTGCATGTTTTTTGTATCGCAGAGTATCCATATCAAACGAAGTCCAAATGCAATAAAAAAATATGGAGATTTATTTTGGAATATTTGTGATTTTTGGGAGTTGGAATCACCGCAAACGGAGGCCCACACATGGCACGATACACCAAGGCACGCTAGAGGCCCCTGGCACGCGGTGGTGGGTTGTGCCCACCTCGTACGTCGGTTGGACCTCTACTTAAGGCACGAGGAAGCTTATATCCGGAAAAAATTGTGTTAAAATCTCAGCGCAATCGGAGTTACGATCTCCGGGAATATAAGAAACGGTTTTCGGCTAGATCTAGGGAACGCGAAACAGAAGAGAACAGAGAGGGAGATCCAATCTCGGAGGGGCTCCCGCCCCTCCGCGGCCATGGAGACCAAGGACCATAGGGGGAACGCTCCTCCCATCTAGGGGGGAGGCCAAGGAAGAAGAACAAGGAGGGGGGCTCTCTCCCCCTCGCTTCCGGTGGCGTCGGAGTGCCACCGGGGCAACGATCGGGATGGCGATCTACATCAACAATCTTGCTACCGTCAACACCAACTCTCTCCCCCTCTATGTAGCGGTGTAACACCTCTTTCCCCCGCTATAATCTCTACTTAAACATGGCGCTCAACTCCATATATTATTTCCCAATGATCTATCGTTATCCTATGATGTTTGAGTAGATCCATTTTGTCCTGTGGGTTAATCGTGATCTTGGTTGGTATGATTGTATATTTTATTTATGGTGCTATCCTACGGTGCCCTCCATCTCGCGCAAACATGAGGGGCCCGCGCTGTAGGGTGTTGCAATATGTTCATGATTTGCTTATTGTCAGTGTTGCGAGAGTGACAAAAACTTAAACGCGGATAGGTGGTTTATGGCGTATGGGAGTAAAGAGGACTTGATACTTAATGCTATGGTTGGGTTTCATGACTGTCGGCGTTCTGGGAACGGGGGTCCCCAGACTTGCCTGCCTGCGGCCTGCGGCGTGGCTCAAGGGGGCCCAACACGGCTCGGCTTCATCGACGCAGACCCAAGACCCTCGCGAGGGGCCAAGCCTCGCGGGGCGGACGACACAGAGCTTCCTCAGGCACGGCCACATCAGGCTGGCTCGTGAGGAGGCGGAGAGATCAAGGCGGGGTACCTCACGAGGTGCCCGTGACGCAAGCCATGACGACCAAGGGCGCCAGGCGGGCGCCAGCCCGCGCAGTGTCCTCCTTTCCTCTTTGGTGCAAAGGGAGCAAGCGCAGACGAGAGCATCAAGCAAAGGCACCCGTTTCGGTGCAACGAGACCAAGACTAGTCCAACGGCAGGGAGGAAGTCATTGTGGAGCCCAAGCCAGCGTCACCACCAGAGTCTTTGGCAGGCGAGGACTAACTCTAGTCAGGATAAGTGTACCAGATGTTCCCCTTCAAAATGGCCAATTGTTGGCGCCCTTCCCGCTCAATATTTGGGAAGAGGCCCAGGGCCTTTGCCTATAAATAGGACTAGCCACCCACAGGGTAGAGGAGAGAGAAAAATCAGATCGAGTAGCATCACACACAGAGAGAGAGAAGGGTGACTGAACTCCTCCTAGCAGTTCATCCCCATAGCCAAGAACAGACCCTCGCGAGGCTGTTCTTCCTTGTATTGCTCATCATCATCAGCCCAAGAGGCAATCCACCACACCACACACTGGAGTAGGGTATTACACCACAACGGTGGCCCGAACCAGTATAAACCCTGTGTCTCTTGTGCTGTTCTTCCCATAGCTTAGATCTCAGCGATGTGGAGGGGTGCAGGTAGGTAGGAGGCGAAATCTCCGCACGCACCCCAGTGTTCGAACCTCAAGGGTCTGCCGGAACCCGAAATCCGACATTTGGCGCGCCAGGTAGGGGTGCTCCGGAATCCACCTTCTACCACTTCGTGCCCCGCCGCGTCGTCATCACCATGTCCGGCGACCAGGTGGGCAACCCAGATCCATGGGCGGCGTGGCCCGCCCGCGCAGAGCCGCTCGCCTCGGGCGACCCCGTGCCCCAGGCAGCTTGCGGTCCATAGGGCGCTGCGGGCTGCGGGCGACGCGGACAGGCTTCGACAGCTCTCACACCGCGGCAAGCGCGGTCGGCAGCAAGGGCCTCCAATCATGCCGCGACCACGACACCGTACACCCCCGGGAGCAGGCGAACTCGAGGGCCGCGCTCACGGTGGCCCGAGAGCTGCTGCAGTGCAGGCTGCTGGAGGGCGGCCGCGACGTGCTGCTGGAGCGGGTGGCAGAGCTCCTGGGCTTCGCCGCCTCTGGGGCTCACCCCTTCTGCACCCAGCTCCCATCTCAAGCCCAGGGCGGCCCGCGCGGGGGCTCCGCGCGCGCGCGCGGTCCAAGGCTAGTCCAACGCCAGCGAAGCTGTCGGCACTGGACCGGCGGCGGCGCTACCCCCGCTCCCGGTCGGCGAAGAAGAAGGACTCGATGCGACCCATGGCCCCAGTGGATAGCCACGCTACCACCCCACGGTGGGCGCGTCAAGCAGAGCTGCGTGGCACGCGGAGCACTACGGCATGGCCTTCGGGATGACGGCGCCAGAAGAATACGTGCCCCTCATGATGGACCAAGGACACCCTCACCAGGGCGAACAAGGCTCGCTCCTCAGCCCAAGCTGGGGGGACGAGGCGCCAAAAGCTGAGCCCTTCCAGGAGGCCCGGGACGGTCCCACTGGCCATGCTGGAGGCAATGATTATTGGGTACCGCTAATTCCTCAGGAGCAAGCATACACTAATCATGGATCGCAGGAGGTGCAGGTCGCCACAGCGAGCAGTAGCCCCGCTCCCACAGTCTCCTACCCCTCGGGAGGAGGGCGCAGGGGGCTGTAGGAGAGGGGTCGAGATCCGACATCACCACCGCGGCGTTCGGAGCAAGGTGTTCTCAGGAGGTAGGCCCTCTACTGGGGAGGTGCCTCAGGGCCTGCCCCTGGCGGAGGACCCGTGGTCGTCGGGGGAACCGTTGGCGACCGCTCTACCCCATCGGCGGCGTCCTGGTTTCTGGTCGTCGTTGATGGCACTAGAGTGTGGCGCAAGGCGGGGCCCTCATCTGGCGATATGAAGCAAGGCCGGTTCCTGTGAAGCTCGCCGCCCCGTGACACTCTCACGTAATAATGAGTGTGGTTGTACACGCCCCGGAGTCTCAGGGGTGCCGGCCTCAGGCCCTGGGGCTCCCTCCCACGCCCAGTGGCAGCACTTAGTTCCGCGCTGGTGAGAAGACGCCCAAGACTAGATTAGGTGTCGGACGCGGCCTTTTGTCTGCTTTCGTTGCTTTTCCCTTTGGTTGTCGCTTTCCCCCGCTGGATTTAAGTTAGATTCGAATTTGAGATTTGCGTGTGTTCGGGGAAGGGGTGCTTAGTCTCGTTCGAGCAATTTCTCGCGTTTTGGTTACCACTTCGCCTCAGCTGCCTCCCCTCGTGAGCCCCTCGCGAGCCGGGTAAGGCCTAGCTTGCGCGCAGCCCAGACTGCCGCCGCCGCGTCCTCTCAGGAGGGTTTTTTACTGCAGATCCTATGGATTCGATCAGGGAACACTCGGGACACCACAGCCTCCCACAGGCTACCTCAGGGCCCGCACGGGACAAAGGTAAACTAGCCGACCAGCGCGTCACTTAAGCCAACCACTTGGCACGGGCGCATGGGCAATGTAACGTCTACTAATACGATGAACACAAGTTTTACATGAGGGGCTCCCCCTCCAAAATGCTCTCACAGCCATCAGGCCTAAACCCGAGTTCTATTCATGCAGGGTAAGGAAACAGGAACGATGCATGATCAGTCGGATAAATCCCCCAATGTGTCCTCAGGAGCACTACCCGAACCGTTGCTGGCGTCGCTGAACTCGCCATCACTGTCTGCATCGCCGCCAGCGGCGTCAGGGCCGTTCACCACACTGCCCTTGTCAGCAGCCACGATCACGCCGTCGTTGTCTGAAGCGAAGGCCCTGACAAGAGCATCCACATTGTCTTCCACCCAGTGCGCCAGGTCGTCTCAGACGGCCTGGGGGACTGGGGCGATGGCAGCGTCGAAGTCGAAGTGGGGATCCATGTTCCGGAGATGGCTGAAGACGCGAGAAAAGGCGCGCCCGAGCAGGGCGCGGCTCCTCTCCTCCACCAACCTGTCGGCCCTGACCGACCGCGCCTCCAGCTGCGTCACCACGTTGGTGAAGAACTGAAGGTTGCCGGCGTAGTTGACTGCGTGCGGCTCGCCAATAGCCGCCTCGCAGAGGTTGCCCAAGGCTATGTTGGCTCTCTCCCGGAGTGTGGTGAGCATGGGGCCGTGCTAATGCTCCAGGATCCGCCGCTGACGTATCTCGTTCGCATTCTGGCGCGTGACGACCTCGGCCTCCTCCACCCACTGGCGAAGAAGGAGCACCTCGGCCTGGGAGGTGGTTGACTCCCCTTGCGCTACCTCAAGGGCGGCCCGAAAAGCATCGGCCCGCCGCGTCGCTTCCTCCAGCTTGGCCCTCAACGCAGCAGTCCTACCTTCAGCCTCGGCCCGGATCAACTCCAGCTTCTCCTTGAACTCGTGCTCGAGGCTCAAGCACGCCATCGCCACCCGACGTCCGACCTCCTCCAAGTCGCAGGATTCCCGTGCAGCAACATCATCCTCCGCCTGCGTCACCAAGCGCTCCCTCGTCTCCAGGCGCTCGTACTCGCGGGTACGTTCAGCGGCTTCCAGCATCAGCGCCTCCTCGCGCTTCTGGAGCTCTGCTGGGTCGCCAGAGGCCACCTTCATTGATGCGAGGGCTGCCTCGTGCAGCTCCACTTGCTCCTCCAGTGAGTGGCACCAGGCCAGGAGCTCCCGAGCCCGCTCCTCCGCCGCCTCTCGCCACCGGTCGGCTTCCCGGGCCTCCTCAGCGGCCCGAGATCGGGCCTCCCGAGAGGCCACCAGCGACGCCTTGGCCTCTGCATCGTCAAGATCACGCTGACGGTGCGCAAGGGCGATGGCGCCCTCCAGCTCGCGCCTCTCTGCAGCTAGGCGCAGGCCCTCGGCCTCAAGGCACGCGTCTTCATCAGCAAGCTCCTCACCAAGCAGGCTCACCGCGTCAGCCGCCCTTTGAAGGAATCCTTGGCGAAGAGCACAACGCTCCCAGGCGCGCTCGAGCACGTCTTCCACACCATCATCTGCCTCGAGCCAGCGCCGGGGGCCACGAATCAGCACTCCCCCTCCGGGCAGGGGGCTGGGGGCTGGCACCCTCGCGACGGCCGGGCACGTTATGCCAGAAGCCCCGCCTGGAGCCAGCCCGTCCCCAGATGAAGAGCGCAGGGAGTGCCTCAGCCAATCGCAGTCCACGATCAGGAGAGAAGCCCACGGCAGGCTGGCTATGCCACGAGAAGGCCCGCGAAGGAGGATCGCGAGGTGCGCAGGGCCACGATGCGCCTCAGGACGGTTCGCCTCTCCGATCACCCTCACCACAAGGGCTCTGCTGCTCGGAGCGCTTGAGGATGGTGGCGGGGGCGGAGCCAAGGGGGACGGCACCTCAGCCGTCTCCACGAGCTCGGCTGGAAGGGGCCTGCAGAGCAAGGATCAGTAAAAGCAACAGAAGGATCGGGAGCTAGGAAAGGAGAAGGCTTACTCATCAGTGGCGAAGTACTTCCTACGCTTCAGCAGGCGACGAGGGTAATCGTCGCCCAGGGCCTCCCTTCTCTTCCGGAGGGCCTCAATGTCCACGCGGAAGCGGCCCAAGAGTTGAGCGCAGGGATCAACGTGCGACGAAGACGGAGCGTCAAGGCGATCCGCGTCAGGGGCGCCTGCCTGATGCGCGCAGCCGATCGCCTCGCCAAGAGAAGCGGCTGGAGCCTCAGGGGCCTCAGTCGCAGGCACTGAGGGCAGCTGCTTGCCACCCTCAGCCTCAGCGGCATGGGCCCCAAGAGCTGCTCCCTCATGAGCATCGCCCGACGCTGTCACCCCGCCGGGAGCCCCCTCGGCCTCTGGCGCCTCATGCCTCCCTGCTCCGCCACTTGAGGAAGAGCCGCCTTGGCCGACTGGAAGGGCAGTCACCATCACTGGGTTCTTGCGAGGCCCCTGGAGGCCGGCGGGGCGTGGTCCCCACTCATCAAAGATAGGCATCTGGTTCACAAAATCGCCCCTGTTCTGGCAGAGGTACAACAAGGCCCCTCCCTGCTGGATGCTGCTGGGGTTGGGGTCTCCAGTCAGGATCAAGAGCACTGTCCTCAGCACTTCAGGCGTCAGGTCCCCTTCCTAGAGCCTCATACGATCATCACGCCCGCTGAAGGCCCACATCCGGCGGGAGTGGCGTTGGATAGGAGCAATGCGGTGAAGCAGGAACTCCTTCACCACCTTGGGCGCTGTCACACCAAGCGACCTCAAGAACGTGAAGCGGTGCCTGACGAAGACGAGCCGGGGGCTCTCGAGCGGCTCCTGGCCCCAGCCTGAATTGGGGTCAGCATGCGAAGTTGGCTCCGATAGCAGGGGGTTGGGTACCCCTGCATCCACATACAACCACCGCTCACGGAACCCAACCGCGGGCAGAGGGAGCCTGAAGTCAATCCCTGAGGCCGCTGTCTCAGACGCGGCAACGAAGCTCACGCACGCCCAGCATTGGGTAGGGTCGACAAGGCGCAGAGAGAAGAAGTGGCGCAACAAGGCAACCGAAGGAAGGATGCCCATCATTGCCTCGCAAACAAAGGCGAAGACCGAAAGGAGGGTGATGGATTCAGGACCCAGATGCATCATGGGGATCTGATAGTGGGAAAGCACGACATTGAAGAAATCAGAAAAGGGAGGAACCAGACCCGTCCACAGGGCGTCGGCAAAATACGGGACCTCGGTGGCTATCCTGTCGATGGAGAAGTGGGACGCGGGCCAGGCCGTTGTCCCACTTCCCTTCTTCGTCGGAGCCATGGCGATAGGAAGGGGGGGGAAGGTTCGAGATTGGGTTGAAGACGGAAGCTGGAGTTCGAGCGGAGGAAGGACAGAGGGCGCTCGAGCAACAGAAATAGGAGCGGTTGTGTACGACTACGAGTCCGCCTAGCAAGGCGCAAAACAAGGGGGGCGTGGGGGAACAGTGCCGCCCACGCCCAATCAACCGCCACGCGGCGCCCAAGGCCGCAGGCTGTTAGGGCCCGCGGCGCTTCGCCCTTGTCCTTTCGCCTCCCTGCACGGCCAAGTCCGGGCGCGCCTTGGGCCCGAGGGCTACTGTCGGCGTTCTGGGAACGGGGGTCCCCAGACTTGCCTGCCTGCGGCCTGCGGCGTGGCTCAAGGGGGCCCATCACGTCCCGGCTTCATTGACGCAGACCCAAGACCCTCGCGAGGGGCCAAGCCTCGCGGGGCGGACGACACGGAGCTTCCTCAGGCACGGCCACATCAGGCTGGCTCGCGAGGAGGCGGAGAGATCAAGGCGGGGTACCTCACAAGGTGCCCGTGACGCAAGCCATGACGACAAAGGGCGCCAGGCGGGCGCCAGCCCGCGCAGTGTCCTCCTTTCCTCTTTGGTGCAAAGGGAGCAAGCACAGGCGAGAGCATCAAGCAAAGGCACCCGTTTCGGTGCAACGAGACCAAGACCAGTCCAACGGCAGGGAGGAAGTCATTGTGGAGCCCAAGCCAGCATCACCACCAGAGTCTTTGGCAGGCGAGGACTAACTTTAGTCAGGATAAGTGTACCAGATGTTCCCCTTCAAAATGGCCAATTGTTGGCGCCCTTCCCGCTCAATATTTGGGAAGAGGCCCAGGGCCTTTGCCTATAAATAGGACTAGCCACCCACAGGGTAGAGGAGAGAGAAAAATCGGATCGAGTAGCATCATACAGAGAGAGAGAGAGAAGGGTGACTGAACTCCTCCTAGCAGTTCATCCCCATAGCCAAGAACAGACCCTCGCGAGGCTGTTCTTCCTTGTATTGCTCATCATCATCAGCCCAAGAGGAAATCCACCACACCACACACTGGAGTAGGGTATTACACCACAACGGTGGCCCGAACCAGTATAAACCCTGTGTCTCTTGTGCTGTTCTTCCCATAGCTTAGATCTCATCGAGGCGGAGGGGTGCAGGTAGGTAGGAGGCGAAATCTCCGCGCGCACCCCAGTGTTCGAACCTCAAGGGTCTGCCGGAACCCGAAATCCGACAATGACCATAATGATCTTTAGTAGTTGCGGATGCTTGCTAGAGTTCCAATCATAAGTGCATATGATCCAAGTAGAGAAAGTATGTTAGCTCATGCCTCTCCCTAATATAAAATTACAAGAATGATTACCGGTACTTGTTATCGATTGCCTAGGGACAAATAACTTTCTTGTTGACAAAAGCTCTCTAGTAAAACAAACTTAGTTGTGTCTTTAGCTAAACAACCCTGAGATTTTATTTACGTGCTCTTTATTATCTTGCAAACCTATCCTATCACACCTACAAAGTACTTCTAGTTTCATACTTGTTCTAGGTAAAGCGAACGTCAAGTGTGCGTAGAGTTGTATCGGTGGTCGATAGAACTTGAGGGAATATTTGTTCTACCTTTAGCTCCTCGTTGGGTTCGACACTCTTATTTATCGAAAAAGGCTACAAATGATCCCCTATACTTGTGGGTTATCAGGCACCCTTGGGGTAGTAGTAGTCATTAGTGGTGTCGTCTAGCTCCTGGGATCCGTCGTCTGGTCGCAACAATCGGGTATGGGGGAAAAATAGGTAGCAAAGCAACCGTGAGTACTCATCCAAAGTACTCACAAGACTTACATCAGATTTAAACTGAGTATGCATGTGTATAAAAGGAATGGGCTGTATCTGTGGACTAAACTGCAGAATGCCAGAAGAGAAGGGGAAAGCCTACCCTATCGAAGACTAGCATCTTCAAGCAGCTCCAAATATCTTGCAGCATCAAAAGAGATAAGAGTGGCATATTATAATATTAGTAAGTATGTTGCAACATTGCCCAGAGATCACTTCCTCGACTCCCTGCGAGGAAACAATCCCGGAGCCATCATATCCATTACATGCCTCAGCATCCAGTATCCAGTTCTAGTTGTATCAATCGGGATACAACTCCGAGCGTCCGTTACTGTGGACCTGACTATTTGAATAGATAGAATTATTCCCCGCAGGGGCACCAACTTACCCAACACGCTTGATCAACTCCGGCCGGACACACCATCAGGTCATGACCGGCCTCGGCCGATCAACACACCGCATCCCTATGTCAGTGGAAACGAACCTATGGGGTCACTGGGATCCCTTCTACGGTTGGCGAGCGTGAGGTTGTGCAAAGAGCGGGTCTGACAGGAAGCACATGGATCGTTTACCCAGGTTCGGGCCACGAAGATGCGTAATACCCTAGCCCTGCTTTGGTGGATGTATTTGAGTGTTCTTGCGTTCTTGAGCTAGCTACGGGGTGCAACTTGCCCAAAAGAGCCGAATCCCTCTCTTGGTCGCCTCGGGCCTCCTTTTATAGGAAAAAGGGGTTGCCACAGTGGCACACAGGAGGTGGAAAGGTCTACAGTCAATAAGCCTATCCTCTAGGACCGTCGGACAAACGCATTTAATGCGCTGCCGACGTTCCCCCCTTGCTTTATCGGGGACGCCAGGGAAGCACATCCCAGCCATCGCCGCCTCGCCTGGCCTCGACACGCGTTCGAGCTGATGAGGCATCGCGGCGCCACGTTGGCCGGCCGCTGGGCTGGCGCGGTGGTGGAGCCTTCATGAAGTGTCGCATGCCACCATGCAGGTGCTTGCTGAGTCGGTGTAGAGGCCGCCCATCGCCACGCAGGTGCCTGCCCAGCTGGTTGAGCTAGTAGCTGCTTGGGGATGGTGGTGGAGTCTTGGCTGGTGCGGGCCTGGCAGTGGCCCTGCTGATGCCCTCGGCAAGGGTCTGGATGGGGGCCCGACAAGGGTCTTGCCGTGGCGTTTTAGTCGTCCCCGGCAAGGGTCTTGCCGGGGGCTTGTGGATTTCCTCGGCTAGGATCCCGCCGAGGGTCGCTGTCTTCTGGTCCTCATCTGATCTCACATGTTTATGATCTTGACAAAGATTTTCATGCCACCACAGAGGCGCCTCCCGAGCCTTGGTTCCAATGTAGTTGGTTGGGTTGGAGCCTATGGGCTCAAGGGTGGCTTGCTCCGCTGGCATCGGGCAAGTTGCCCCGGCAAGGCTCTTGCCGGGGCTGCGGAGGCTGCCTCGGCAAGGATCATGTCGAGGGAGTCCATCTCGCACTCTTGCTCTCCTGCGCTTCTGGTCTTGGCGTTGCCTTGGTTGTCTCATGCTTCGGCTTCTCTCCGGCTTCCCTCCTCTGCCCTACTAAGTGTGGCCGTGGCGCGCGGCTCTGACTGCCCATGCACAAGTAAAGGGGTCAAAAGCCCCTACTTTTGTACACCGACAGGAGCCCCCGGGCCTGGGTCACACATAAGCGCGCCGCATTGTTGGGCTAGGTTCAGAATGGTGCACGGGCAGGTGGGGCGGATTTTAGCGCAGTAACTTCTCATCCGCTGCGCTTCCCCACGACCCGTGTTGAGCGCGCGACATGGAGGGTCGTGCGTGATGTGGGGGTCATGCGTGGGGCGGTTTCCGCACGCATGCATCATATCATGGTAAAGAGTCGGCCCGCGCCTTCCCCGTAAAAAGGAACGACCGCGGGCGCACTGCTCATTTACCCCCTGTGTCTTCTCCAATCTCGGAACCGCCGTCCCTTTCTTCTTCCTTCTCAAGCCCCCGCTCTTGCTCGCCGCTGCTGTGTTTTTGCTGCCCTTCCCCCTCCACCTTTCGCAGCCACCATGGCACCTAAGACTGGCAAGGGCAAGGGAGCGGCTAAGGACGTCGGAGGGACAGAGCCACCAGAGAATGAGTCGACGGCGCGGCGGACACAGCTTGCCTACTTTCCCTCGACGGTCGATGTGGTCCACCTCCGGGACAACTTCAAGCCGCTGTGGGGGGGTCAAGATGGGGGGAGAGACGATGGGGCACCCGGCCACGCGTGTCATCCCTGTGGATTGCGCCAAGGCCGCCCCGAATCGGTACCCATTCTTCGTCGACTACTTTTCTTGCGGCCTCTGCCCCCTTTCTATGATTTCTTCAATGATATCATGCACACCTACGGCTTTCACCTTCTGGATTTTACTCCAAATGCCATGGCATGCATGGCTCTTTTCGCCCATCTTTGTGAGGGCTTTGCCGGAGTGCTCCCCAACACGGCGCTCTTCCGCCACTACTTTTACCCTCGGATCCAGAGGGGAGGTGCCATCTCTGGTTGCGCCACTTGGATCCCAAGGGCCCTGGAGAAGGGGACGTATCCAGAGGGTGCCCATAAGGAGAGGTGGGAGGAGTGGCGGAGTCGGTGGTGTTGGATTGAGGAGGAGGACCCACAGGAGTTCTGCCAGGTTCGCCAGGCGCCGCCGGCTCGCGGAGATGACTGGAGTGAGGTCGATGCCCAGTTTAAGAAGCCCACAGTCGCCACCACCAGGATCCACCGCTTTGCCGCTGCCGGGCTTACTTTGGAGATGATCGGGGCAGATTTCATTCGTCGCTGCATAGCCCCTCTGCACAACAATGGGAGGCCGGCTTGGCTTTTCAGCAACGTAACGGACATCATGCGGCTCCGCCCTGGCCTGAACCACAACTTCACGGTGTTGGCACATGCTCACTTCTACCAGCGGCTTTTTCAGTTCGACGTGAGCCACGACGGCAGAGCCGAGAGGTCTGGCAAGGCCACGAAGGCCGGCAAGGTCGCCAAGGGGCCCTTATTTGGGTTGCCGGCAGGGGTAGTCCTGCTGAGCAACAATTCTCACCAGTCCGACATCATCGCCATGATGCCGGACTTCAATGCGCACGACCTCAATCCGAATTGGGCCGAGCCAGAGGAGGAAAAGGTGTAGGAGTTCTTTGACACCTTGGTGGAGGGGTATGTCCACGCCGAGCCGCTACTCGTCTAGGACACCACCCAGGCGGAGTTCGACTACATCGCCGCCAGGGTGGCAGAGGCGGAGCTCGCCAGGGAGGCCGGCAACGCTGGCAGCCTGGAGGACGAGGCCGCGACGGCCGCGGAGGAGAAGGAGATCGCCTAGTGGGCGGAATCCGCTGGGAAGGCCAGCAGCGCCGGCACCGGCGCCCCTCTCATTGATGATGACGACGACGAGCCGTCCGAGGAGGAGGCTGAAGCTGTCGAGCCCCCAGCCACGGGGAAAGGGCGTGTATTGCGGTGGGCCGTCTCCAGAGAGCCAGTTCGGTCCGGCAGGGCCGCACAGCCGCAATAAACCCCGGTGGCGCCCATGCATCAGACGAGGGCCGCGGCGGCGGGGAAGGCGGTGAAGGCCGCGGTGGCAAAGAAGAAAGAAGCTGCCCCTTCTCCGTCCAAGCATTCCCCAACTCCACCTGCTTCTCCTCCTCCTGCAGGTGACGACACGGAGGTCTTCTTGGACCTCGGGTCTCTTATCCCGAGGAGGAAGAGGAAGGCAGCGGAAGAAGAAGCGGAGGATGCGTAAGTGGCTCGACTTTATTCATCTTCGTCCCTTCGGACCGTGCTTATTTTCTTGACTTGTCTTCATCTTGGCAGGGATGCAGAGATACTGGCCCAGAGGGTGAATGATACGTCTCCAACGTATCTATAATTTTTGATTGCTCCATGCTATATTATCTACTGTTTTGGATATTATTGGGCTTTATTATCCACTTTTATATTATTTTTGGGACTAACCTATTAACCGGAGGCCCAGCCCAGAATTGCTGTTTTTTGCCTGTTTTAGGGTTTCGAAGAAAAGGAATATCAAACGGAGTCCAAATGGAATGAAACCTTCGGGAACGTGATTTTCTCAACGAATAAGACCAGAGAGACTTGGACCCTACATCAAGAAAAGAAGCAGGAGGCCACGAGGTAGGGGCATGCCTGCCTACCCTAGGCGCGCCCTCCACCCTCATGGGCCCCCTGTTGCTCCACCTACATACTCCTTCCTCCTATATATATCCACGTACCCCCAAACGACCAGATACAGAGCCAAAACCCTAATTCCACTGCCGTAACTTTCTGTATCCACGAGATCCCATCTTGGGGCCTTTTCCGGAGCTCCGCCGAAGGGGGCATCGATCATGGAGGGCTTCTACATCAACACCATAGCCTCTCCAATGAAGTGTGAGTACTTTACTTCAGACCTACGGGTCCATAGTTAGTAGCTAGATGGCTTCTTCTCACTTTTTGGATCTCAATACAACGTTCTCCCCCTCTCTTGTGGAGAACTATTCGATGTAATCTTCTTTTTGCGGTTTGTTTGTTGAGACCGATGAATTGTGGGTTTATGATCAAGTCTATCTATGAATAATATTTGAATCTTCTCTGAATTCTTTTATGTATGGTTGGTTATCTTTGCAAGTCTCTTCAAATTATCAGTTTGGTTTGGCCTACTAGATTGATCTTTCTTGCAATGGGAGAAGTGCTTAGCTTTGGGTTCAGTCTTGTGGTGTCCTTTCCCAGTGACAGTAGGGGCAGCAAGGCATGTATTGTATTGTTGCCATCGAGGATAACAAGATGGGGTTTTCTTCATATTGCATGAGTCTATCCCTCTACATCATGTCATCTTGCTTAAGGCGTTACTCTATTTTTAACTTAATACTCTAGATGCATGCTGGATAGCGGTCGATGAGTGGAGTAATAGTAGTAGATGCAGGCACGAGTCGGTCTACTTGTCTCGGACGTGATGCCTATATACATGATCATACCTAGATATTCTCATAACTATGCTCAATTCTGTCAATTGCTCAACAGTAATTTGTTCACCCACCATAGAATACTTATGCTCTCGAGAGAAGCCACTAGTGAATCCTACGGCCCCCGGGTCTATCTTTATCATATTGATCTCCTACTACTTAGTTATTTCCTTTGCTATTTACTTTGCCTTTATTTTACTTTGCATCTTTATCATAAAAATACCAAAAATATTATCTTATCATATCTATCAAATCTCACTCTCGTAAGTGGCCTTATAGGGATTGACAACCCCTATTTGCGTTGGTTGCGAGGATTTATTTGTTTTGTGCAGGTACGAGGGACTCGTGTGTAGCCTCCTACTGGATTTATAACTTGGTTCTCAAAAACTGAGGGAAATACTTACGCTACTTTGCTGCATCATCCCTTCCTCTTCGGGGAAAACCAACGCAGTGCTCAAGAGGTAGCAAGAAGGATTTCTACCACCGTTGCCAGGGAGGTCTATGCAAAAGTCAACATACCAAGTACCCATCACATACCCTTATCTCCCGCATTACATTATATGCCATTTGCCTCTTGTTTTCCTCTCCCCCCACTTCACCCTTGTTGTTTTATTCGCCCTCTCTCTCTCTATCCTTCCTCCCTCTCTATGGCTAGTAAAATAGTTTATAAACCATAGAGAAGTTGGAATACAGTAGGTATAACACAAATTTTTGGGGTTCCAGATCTTGCGCTAGCTACAGATTACTACAGACTGTTCTGTTTTTGACAGATTCTGTTTTTCGTGTGTTCTTTGCTTATTTTGATGAATCTATGGCTAGTAAAATAGTTTATAAACCATAGAGAAGTTGGAATACAGTAGGTATAACACAAATATAAATAAAGAATGAGTTCATTACAGTAACTTGAAGTGGTGTTTTCTTTTCTTTCGCTAATGGAGCTCACGAGATTTTCTACTTTAAGTTTTGTGTTGTGAAGTTTTCAAGTTTTGGGTAAAGATTTGATGGATTATGGAACAAGGAGTGGCAAGAGCCTAAGCTTGGGGATGCCCATGGAACCCCCAAGATAATATAAGGACACCTAAAATACAAAGCTTGGGGATGCCCCGGAAGGCATCCCCTCTTTCGTCTACTTCTATCGGTAACTTTACTTGGAGCTATATTTTTATTCGCCACATGATATGTGTTTTGCTTGGAGCGTATTGTATTATTTGAGTCTTTATTTGTTAGTTTACCACAATCATCCTTGCTGTACACACCTTTTGAGAGAGCCATACATGATTTAGAATTTGTTAGAATACTCTATGTGCTTCACTTATATCTTTTGAGTTATATAGTTTTACTCTAGTACTTCACTTATATCTTTTAGAGCACAGTGGTGGATTTGTTTTATAGAAACTATTGATCTCTCATGCTTCACTTATAAGTTTGATACTTGATAATTATTTTGAGATATAAAGATGGTGATATTAAAGTTGTGCTAGTTGAGTAGTTGTCAATTTGAGAAATACTTGTGTTGAAGTTTGTGATTCCCGTAGCATGCATGTATGGTGAACCGTTATGTGATGAAGTCGGAGCATGATTTATTTTTTGATTGCCTTCCTTATGAGTGGCAGTCGGGGACGAGCGATGGTCTTTTCCTACCAATCTACCCCCCTAGGAGCATGCGCGTAATACTCTGCTCTGATAACTTGTAGATTTTTGCAATAAGTATATGAGTTCTTTATGAGTAATGTTGAGTCCATGGATTATACACACTCTCACCCTTCCACCTTTGCTAGCCTCTCTAATACCGCGCACCTTTTGCCGGTATCATACACCCACCATATACCTTCATCAAAACAGACACCATACCTACCTATTATGGCATTTCCATAGCCATTCCAAGATATATTGCCATGCAACTTTCCACCGTTCCGTTTATCATGACACACTCCATCATTGTCATATTGCTTAGCATGATCATGTAGTTGACATCGTATTTGTGGCAAAGCCACCATTCATAATTCTTTCATACATGTCACTCTTGATTCATTGCATATCCCGGTACACTGCCGGAGGCATTCATATAGAGTCATATTTTGTTCTAAGTATCGAGTTGTAATTGTTGAGTTGTAAGAAAAATAAAAGTGTGATGATCATCATTATTGGAGCATTGTCCCAGTGAGGAAAGGATGATGGAGACTACGATTCCCCCACAAGTCGGGATGAGACTCCGGACAAAAATAAAAAAAAGAAAGAAAAGAGGCCATAAAAAAAGAGAAAAGGCCCAAATAAAAAAATGAGAGAAAAAGAGAGAAGGGACAATGTTACTATCCTTTTACCACACTTGTGCTTCAAAGTAGCACCATGATCTTCATAGTAGAGAGTCTCTCATGTTATCACTTTCATATACTAGTGGGAATCTTTCATTATAGAACTTGGCTTGTATATTCCAATGATGGGCTTCCTCAAAATGCCCTAGGTCTTCATGAGCAAGCAAGTTGGATGCACACCCACTTAGTTTCTTTTTGAGCTTTCATATACTTATAGCTCTAGTGCATCCGTTGCATGGCAATCCCTACTCACTACATTGATATCTATTTGATGGGCATCTCCATAGCCCGTTGATACGCCTAGTTGATGTGAGACTATCTTCTCGCTTTTTTGTCTTCTCCACAACCACCACTCTATTCCACCTATAGTGCTATATCCATGGCTCACGCTCATGTATTGCATGAAGATTGAAAAATTTCTGAGAATGTCAAAAGTATGAAACAATTGCTTGGATTGCCATCGGGGTTGTGCATGATTTAAATATTTTGTGTGGTGAAGATACACTACAAAAAAAAGACACATCCGTGACATTTTGGGCCGAACGAATTTTTTTCCTGTCATACATATGACACTTCTATGACGATAATTGTGACAAAACCCGGTATCATCATAGATGTGGTGGGATCCTACTTATATGACAAAAAATCATGATAGAAAATGGGCTTTTCATCCTGGGCGGGCCGGATACGTAGCTGCATGACATTCTTTGGGCCGTCCATGACGGAAAAAACCATGGTAGAAGCAAGGACGAGGAAAATTTCAGGGAGTTCCCGGTTACGGTGGGAGGTCGAGGGACGAGCGATGCGTGTTTCTCTCGTACACGTACGCGCGTGTGTGCGAGGCGTTGGCTCTAACTGAACCCGAGCGAGGCGTTGGTCTCTAACTGAACCCGAGCGATTGCACTGCAGGCTACGCGTTACTGAACCCGAGCGATCGATCGATGGCTGTTAACTGAACCCGATCGAGCGATTCCTTCGCTACTGCTGCTAACTGAAGCCGATCGATGCTGCCTCTGGATGAACAGTGAGT